>NC_037353.1:49164976-49182476 GCF_002263795.3 Bos taurus
CCCCCCAGCTCCTAGCTGTGTGTACCTGACATCCCTCGCCAGCATGCTCACAAATTAAAAAGGAGCCTAATGACACTGCTTATGTTCATGCTGAGCATTAAAAAGGTAATGTCTAAAAGGTTTTATTGTGTTAATAAAACTCAGAGGTGGTCAAGACCTGGGAGAACACAGGGGCGGAATATAAAATAATCAGTCATAATGTTATGACTTCATTTTTCATTTTGCGTTTTCAACTCTGCCTTGAAAACCAGAGATGGCTTCTAAAGACAGAAAGAGACAAAATTATATCAAAGGAGAGGGGAAATTATAAGCTTGACTTATCTTTAATGTTATACATCAAAATGAAATTCCTGTGATATGTGGCGTGTGCATAAACAACAGGCCAACGTTTGTCTTTGTTGAATTTAAATGAAAAGTCCCCCTAGATATTAATATGTGGACTTCATTTGTTAGCCTGCTAAGTCAGGGACTTATAACAAAAGCTTTGTAAACAAAAGATTAAACTGAATCGAGCTTTAGAAAATGAAAGGAAAACAAGAGTCAAGTAATCACAGATCAGACTGGGGCTGCCTAGATTGAAATCAGCCCGGGCTACTGGAGTGGAAAATGTTTAATTGAACTATTTCATTACGAGGAAGTTTATGTCCCCCTTGCAGAATCCAAAATATGTGCCATCCGAGAAGCCTTTCTATTCTCCTTTAAAAATAGGGGCCCGCGTAGACGAAACACAAATGGAGACGGTGCGGCCCCTCTGGCCCTCTCCACCCACCTCCGCTCCCAGCCGGGGCGGCTCCCACACCTGTCGGCCGGGCCGCGGGCGAGGGTTTGGGGCATCTGGAAGCCCCCCTTCCCAGAGCACCCACTACCCCAAACCGGAACCAGCCGCCACTTGCCCTTTTACTAACCTTGGGTAACCTTTCGGGATCACCTGGATGTCTCGGGATCACTTTCTGCAACCTCTGAAAGCCGTAATCTATGGTTGGTTCATTAAGGGCTGGAACAGGACACAGAAATGCAGGTCAGGTTAATTACTTTTATGTCACCCATTACCCGCTTACTGCACGCTTACAAATAAACGTGAGAGTCTCCTTTTCTGACACTCTGGAAGGCAAGCCCCCCCACCGAACCCCAGTTCTGTCCTGAGGAACAGGCTTTCCCTTTTTCTTTTGCACATAAAAGTGAGGATTATTTTTAATCTATAATTAGACTGGGAGAAAGTAAAAGGGTCACTCAATATATTGTAGAAATGGGCACGCAGTCAGGAAGTTGGCAGTCTTGGGGCCATATACAGCCATCACCGCGGTCGCGATCACTGTCTACCTCACGTGAGGCCTTCCACACCGGCCGGGGATTTATGGGAACCTGGCAATTATGACATATGTCCAGCTATTGCTAGCTTCAGATTTATCCCTGTGGTCCTTTTTTGTCTAGCATATTGCCTGAGCACAAACCAGGCAGGAGGAGCACTTACTCTTGCAAAGCTGTAATAATCTGTGAATGGCTGACTACAGACGGATGCGGGCACTATCATTCCACCCAGCCCCACGAAATTGCCGGCCACAAATAGTAATTAATCTTTTTATCCCTCAAATTGTAATTTTGACTATGAACTGTGCGCGGCCATAAATCAGCGGCCCGCACGCTGTGTACAGTGCATGAATCATGGCCGGGCTCGGTCGGACCGCAGCCTCTGTGCTTAACAAGCTTTATAAGGAGCCATTGGGCTTTATTATGGCTCTGCCCGACTCCAACAAAAACTGAGCCCGGGGGCCGGGATGCGAGTTAAGATGAAAATACTTATTAGAGTACATTACTTCTTGATGTAGATATCGTTTTCCGGGGAGCAACGCCACGGTGCACGGCGCGACATAAATCAGGGGGCTTTTCTGAGACTAATAAGACCCGCCGTCATCTATTCATTACTCAGCCCGCAATTCGGGCCATCACTCATTAGTCAGCGGGTAATTTGATGATTAACACCACCCAACTCAGCGGGTCCGCGCAGCGCCGGGAACACAAAGGCGGCGGCTCCGAGGAGCAGGGTTAGAGGCCGCCTTTGAAGGCGCTTTCCGGAATAATTGGTCACCGTTATCCTCGAGTGCTCGGGCGCTGGTGTCAACACCCTCGGCGGGCCTCGTCAGCGCGGCCCGCGCGGGCCGCCGCCCGGAAGTTGAGGACCGCGGTGTGGTCTGACATTCCATCATACACGCCGCGGAGACAAAGGTCCGCGCAGGAATGTGAAGTAAGACATTTTCTTGTTAATAAAGCATTGATCCGACATATTGATTTTACATGACATGGCTTTTGCTGCGATTCTGCCCTCCTTTTTCTTTGCAAATAGTAAAGCTCTTCGAAATGCCTCGGCGTGTGTGACACGGCAAAAATTCCTAACTCTCTGTGATGTAAATTCTATATGTGTAAAACCACTTCATAATCAAACCATTAATCATCAGAAGCTGTCAGGGGAGACTTGGGGGACAATTTGTCATGTCCCTGCCTGGGCCGGGACGAGGGTGTCAGGAAAAGTGCAGGCCGGGCGGACAGGCCTCACCCAGCCAGCGGGCCCCGAAAGGATTCCAGGTCTCCCGACCAGGGGACAGGAAAGATGGCCCAGTGTCCTCTCGGAGGCTAGGGCCCTCCTCCCCGCAGCTCACCGCCATGCCTGCTGGACTTAATGAATCGGCCCGGTGAAAAGTGATCCAAACAGAGAGATGGGCGGCCGCTATTGATTTCATGCAAATGCCCTGACAGGTGATAGACGCTCTAATGCAAGCTTTCAGAAGCTTTATGACTTGTAATAACCATACCCGCTCATTCTGGGAGAGACATCCTTGATGCTTCAGCCGGATTGATATCCTCCTTCTAGAACCAGAAAAGATGCCCAAGCAGTAGAAACGAGAGGGCCTCGCTCGCCTCCCACTGCAGCTGAGGAGCATCCACGTCTGGAGTGCCCCGCTGAGAGCAAGGCTGGACGTCGGGAGAGGACGTGCATCTCGGTACAACTGCAGGTCTAGCCAGGCCAGACCCAGTGAGGGGTTGGGGGGGCTGCGGTTGCAGCTGGAAATCCCGGCGGGGGCTTCGCTAGGGAAGCCCGAAGGCCTCACACGGAAGACTTAGGAGAAGAGGCCCTGTGTTCTCAGTTCAGGGCGGGGGCACCTTGATCACTGAGGGTGGGATGACCCACCCCTGTGCCTCTGGGAGCAGCTGCCGTCGGTGGAACGGACCGGCGGACTTCTGAGGGTGGAACCCCCCACCCCACCCCACACAGGGGCAAGAAGGGGAGTCGCCCAGGCTTCCCCAGCACAGTCCACAACTGGAGGAGAAAACAGAAGCCCCTCTGCACATCTGATACACGGTCCGTGTGTGGAGTTTACGAGGAGGGCCCGGCCGAGCCAGGCCACGGCTCTGCACGTCCAGTCACAGAGCAGCGAGCCAGGCCAATCAATACCACTTTCCTGTTTTAGAACCGGGTAATTATGAGGGGGAGAGATTGCCTGACCTTTCACCTGCACTGCATTACTTTGCTGATATTAAGATAAATTGCCTGATTTTGGGTAAACATATGCTGCGATTCAAGCTGTCAGCACTGGTTTGCTCAGGGGTAATTTGTATTGATCTCCCAGCTCCTGCCCAATTTTGCTTACTGACCTCGTGGATAATTAGAGAAGGAGCCTTGGGTGAGCTTGAGTTGGGATGAAGAAGAAATATGAAGAAGAATAAAGCAAATTTGTTTTATGTTAATATTTGCAGGTCCTCCTCCAGCCCTCACATCTGTCAGCATCAGGAGAGCCGTAAATTAATGGACTTGGTTCCTGAGCAGTTTATTCCCAGGAATTATTTAGCTGCGTGCTTAGTCTCTGAACATGTGTCACTGGGTTAAATTAATTTAAACTCTGCCTTAAACACAACAAAAACAAATGTTATTTTCTGCTGAAGGGGAAAAAAAACCAGGACGTTTCTCAAAATGTATTACCAGCGTCCACCTTTCCGCGGGGATTTCCACGCCCATCTGCGTCGGAGAGGACGAGGTTTACAATAAGCCACGCCCCCTGACCGCCCCCACCCCCGCAAGAAAAAAAGTAATTAGTGCCCATTATTTGTTCTGAATTCAAATCTTGCAAAGATGGGCTGCTACATGTAAAAAAGATGAATGCAGGCACAAAATTATATCATTTAAGATGTGTCAGATTATAAGGCTGTTGTATCAAAAGTCATAAAACAAATCTCCCTTGTGAAATATCTCTTTATTAACCGTGCCATAAGATATTAACATTCCTCATTTAGTGGAGGGCCTTTTATCTGTTTCAAATACATTATTCGTCCTTTTAGAGATAAACTGTATTAATATCCATTTGAGTAGGCTACCGCGGCCTAATGCATAGTAATTTTTGTTGGAGAGCTTTTATTTTAGAATAAGAAAATTACACAGCAATAAAACCTGAATGAACCAGAAGCTAGCATAGCCAGGAATCACATTCCATGCCAAATGGGGCAGGCAGGCAGGCAGCCTGTGAAAGGCCAGATACCCGGCTCTCGTATGCAGGCCAGCATCCAGCATGGGTCACACAAATAGAGGCTGACACGGCCGCATAGACTCCATGATTCCCACACGCAGGAATCGCCTACAGCTCGCGAGGATCCACATTTAAATGTATTTGAGTGTACTGGAGTTAATCTCGTTACTTTACATGCATTAAAGTCATAACAGAAGAAGCATTCTAAATATTTAAGTCATGCCCGTGTACTGGGGGATTAATCATACCGCAATTGATAAAATTTTAACGGTCTGTGATGTCAGTTCAAGTTGGGATTGCCGGAGCTAATGTGGCAGCAGAAAATGGCATTGGGCTCCGAGCTGCAGCTGCGGCCAGAGCAGCTCCAACCGGCCGCTGCAATTAGGAACACAGGGTACCGATGGGCAAGAGGCGGTGGAATCCTCTTTCTTGTGACATGCAGAGTTTCAGTTCCCATTTTGACAGCTTAACCTTCTTTGTCAGCCAGCCCTGCCCTGTGGTCTGTGTTAATCTCTCCTACACTGAAACGTATGTGATTATTTTATTAGACTTGAATAGCAAGTCCGCTAATGTAGAAACGCAATCCAGTGAAGCGAGGGGGCATCCTTGGGCCCTCTGGGTCGGTAACACAGAAACAGAATTTCAGGGTGGGCCACGTTATGTTCAGAGCCAGTGGGCGTTTTCTAAAAGTGACAAAGTGTTTGCTCAGTCACATCTGACTCTTCTGGGACTCCATGGACTGCAGCCCACCAGGCTCCTCTGTCCATGGGGTTTCCCAGGCAAGGATACTGGAGTGGGGTGCCATTCCCTTCTCCAGAGGAAGTGCCCGACCCAGGGATCGAACCTGGGTCTCCTGCATTGCAGTAGACTCTGAACCGTTTGAGCCACCTGGGAAGCCTGTTTTCTACAAGAGCATCTGTCTTAGAAGGAAAACAGCCAAACCAACTGTCTCTAAATCCATTTCATCCGCTCACCATTTATTAAGCAGCTACTATGTGCCTGGGGCGCCCCCGGGGGAAACCTGCCCCCAAAGGCAACAGGAACAGCAGCCCCGAGCAGACCTGACCCCTTATTCGTGCTGCTGCTGCCGCTCTTGATGGGCCACCTGCCCGGGGCGCTGGGATCCCCCAACCACCCCCAGGCCTGGAGGCACCCCGGCTGCAAACAGGGACGGTCTGGGGCGGGAAGGAGGGGTCGCGGTGACAGGGCTTAATTGTGATGGCAACCTCCTGACCCCCCCTGCCAGGGGCACCTGGAGACCAGCCCAGCCAGCGAACAGGGCTACAGGCACTAAGCACGCCCAGACTGACTGTCCCTACTGACACCGTTGTGTTTAAAACAGCATCATTAGTGCACAAGGGGGACACCCAGGTAGGAGACCCGCTGCCTTCAGCGTTGCCTCCGTTTAAACCCAAGCCCAGCGAGCAAAGAGCGATACAAGAAGTTCCAGGTTTAGCACAAATTTCCCTTCTGCCTGAAAAACCTGCCTACAACAATAAAAACAGGAAGACATTCATTTGCTTCATTCCAGCTGCTGGTTGCAGCTATTAAATGAGTTCCAGTTTCATTTCAATAATGATCATCTTCCTGTAACTTCCCAATCATGCATTTGTCATAATGCAGTAATTTTCTAGCTACAAACAGATCCTCATAATGAGGCAGTTTTTCACATTAGCAACATAACTACATAATAAGAACATCTGCAGTTCCTTTTCCGAGGGACAAGAACGCACTTCAATTAAGGCGATGGGGATTGTTAAATAAGATATAGTATATTTTACTAACAGGGAGACCCAGACCCTGCCCCGACAGACTGCAGCCCTTCAGTGCCTGAATGAACACAGGTTGTAATGTGTAAAAATTAAATAAAGTAAAATTAAATTGCTCAATACAAAGACATCCCTCTAGAGGGTGTTAGTGATTTCAGTGACAAAGTGCTATTTGCTGACAAGTAGTTTACACATTAACCAGCTGAATCCAAGGGGGAAAAATGCCAATAGCAATTATATCACCTTGAGGTTATTAAATGTCCCACTGATAAGTAACTAGGTGAACTTGACCAGGTGATAAAGACTGCTGTGAGCAAATGATTGTGCACTGAAGAATGTTGCTCTGTCCTGCTGTTTCTCCAGATAGCTTTCCTTTCAAAAATGACTGTATAAAAAGTTGCATTAAAAATGTGTGGCCACGGCAGACAAAAATGGTATTTAGCACCCCCACACCTCGCCCCCGCTAGAGCGCCTCCTCCACCTCAAAAACACGGCACAGGCTGCAACCGCCTGTTTTTTTTTCTCCCTTTTTTTTTTTAGGCTTTAAAATGATGCTAAGTTCTCCACTTTATCATCAACTGTCTCCTCCAAGTGCATTTCATCTATAAGAAATTCAGATGCTCGGGAAATTAAAATTTCAAAGATCTGCTGCAAAAAAAAAAAATCAATGGGGCGAGATCAATGCTCATAGAAATTTCATGAACTTTGAACTGATCCGGGCCTGATGATGAGAGGTGGCTGGAGTTTCAGGCGGCTGACGGCTCCTCGTGCGGGCCGCGCGGCCGAGAGGAGGGCCATGTCGGAGGTGGGTTTCTGCTTTCATATTTTGTCCGACAAAAAAAATTAATTTTTGGCCTATTTCAGCAGCAAGCAAAGATAGAAAAGGCAGAGGCTGCCTCCCCCCACACAACGTGCAGCACCCCCACTTCTGAAGAGCCCCTCATGCTCCGCACATTAACGCGGCCACGAAATGAAATCGGTTCCCTTAGCAGCCGATTGCAGGTGCAAATTAATATTGTAAAATGAAGATCGATACATGGACAGGACCAAATCAATAGCGGCTAAATTATTGCTGCATTTTCCTCCTCATTCAAGATGAGTTGTGTTTTCCTCTCAAAGTCAATACTTTGCAGCTTTTCTCATTAATTTCTCAATAAATTTGGCAATGAATTTCAATCACAGAACTCGGCAGGGTGAGCCAGGCGCCGCGGCATGCATGGGGAACACAAAGGCCGTGGGGGGCGGGCATCACGCGCCAGGAGACGCTGCCCCTAGCTGGCCCGGGCACGGCGGCACCAGCCCGCTCTGACACCCTGAGCGCCAGGCGGCCGAGCCCCGGTCCCCGCATCGAAGCGGCCAGGCTTTTCCAGCGGCATGCCCGCCGTGGCCCTGACAGCCCGTAGGGAGGCTCATGCCCACCCCAGGTTGGCCTCTGCTTCCCAGGACTCCCCCTGGAGGCCCTCCAGCTCAGGGCACCTTGTGTCACCAGGACTTCTGAGGACGTGAAAGGCGCCACACTTGACTTCGAATCGGAAGTTGGGCCCACCTCGCTGCTCCGGAGGGGTGCTCCCACGCCCGGCTGGGTGCACTGGGCCTCCCTACACGGCTCCCCGGTGCTGGCATTACCCAGCGGCTTTGTGACAGATCAGATAAGGGGACAGCACATCTTCCTTGCTCCCCAAATAACACCCTTGCTGACACCACTGGATGGCATTCAAACAGCTGTTTACAGACCTCAAGGAATACCCTGGATGTTGGCTTCGTAGTCCTGTCCAAACCATGCCCACGGAGCCCAGGCCCACGGAGCCCAGGCCTACAACTCAGGAAGACCGAGGCCCGGGCCATCAGACACTCCCCCTTCTCTGGGGGCTCAGCCCCCAGGGACAGGGACCCCCAAGACACACTCCCTAAGGAGGGAGGAAAGGGGGGCCTGGCCACCCCACCCCTCGCATCCCCCATCTCGGTTCCAGCAAAAGCAGCCTCTCTCGATGGGTGGAAGGGTCTGAACAAAAGGGAAGGAGAAGGTGGCGAACGGAAACCACTCTCAAGGATAAAGAGCACAGATGATGCAGGTCACCCCACCTTTAGCGAGGGCAACTCCAGCCAGCCTGTGCGCGCGCCCTCCCAACAGAATGCTCTGGAAGACCTTCCAGGCAACCTGCACACGTGGAATCCACGTGAAACCTCAGTACAGAGGCAAGCTGAGGGACGCCTCTGGCATGACCCCCACCCCCCACCACGGCTGGAGGCGGCCCCGCCCCCCAGGAACCCTCCCCTCCCGTCCTGTGTCCTCCTACCCCCGCCGCCCCCAGGGCACACTCCCCAGCCCACTCGTTCACGTGCTCCTCCTGGGAAGCCTTCACCGAGTCACAGCACCTGCCCTACTCAGTGCAGGCACATAGTGGGTGCTCCATCATAACGATGAAGGACCACGGTGACCCGGGGGACCTCCTCAAGATACGAGACCAATGGAGAAGGTTTATTTCCATTTTTGACTTGGAGAAGCCAGAGTGAACACGTCTCCTGTATGTCCACACAAGAGCCCGCTCACGAGTCTCTCTCAGCATCACTTGTCTTACAGTCGGCCCTCCGTATCCGCAGCCCTAAACCCTCAGATCCGACCAAGAGTGGCGATGACCTTGGATAGGAAAGACTGCGCTGCAAGGGACTCAAGCATCCGTGGGTTTGGTCCGGGAACCTGTCCCCAGCAGGTCCCAAGGAGGGACTGAATCAAGACGAACGGATGCCTCGTGGTCCCAACACAAGGGGAGACCACTCGGCCGCACAGAGGAGGGCAGCACAGCGCCGGGGCCGGGAGCCAACAGAGCGCTCCCACAGGACCACGTGCGCCCTCCCGACCCTCCGACGACGCAGAGAGGGAGGAGCTCGCGGCGGCGGGGCGTGGCCGGGGGCGGGGCGTGGCCGGGGCGGGGGCCGGGGCCGGGGGCGGGGGCGGGGGGCGGGGGGCGGGCCGGGGCGGGGGCGGGCGGGCGGGTGGACCGGGGCGGGGGCCGGGCCGGGGCGGGGGGCGGGCCGGGGCGGGGGCGGGGCCGGGCCGGGCTGCTGACCGAGGCTTGGGTGCTTCTGTTGAGGAACGTTCTCCGTTAGTGGTCGCACAACCTCGCGACCCTCCTAAGAACAGCTTAACTGTATGCTCAGCTGGGTGGGTTTTAGGCTGTGTGAGCTACATTTGGATAAAGAACAGAATCTGAAGCGACTAGGCTAGCACACCCCCGCCGGCCAGGCCCGTACCCAGGGAAGGCCTCGCACGGTCCGAATGCTGTCAGAGGGGAGTCTGACACTTGTGTAAAAGAGCAGAGGCCGCAACTGGGGTGAGCAGGCCCCCAGCTGGGTGGGGGAGCTGGGGAAGAGAACCCCTCCCCCCACTCAGGAAGGCTCCACTGCCGCCCTCAGTCGCCACAGAGGCGTTTTTAACTCCGGCTTTTCAAGGTGAATAAAGAAGAAAAGCAAGGCGCTAAGTCAGAGCCTTTAAAGACAGTGCCAAAGTCAGTGTGAATACTGACAGGGCCAAGAAGAGTCCTGAGCACAGGATTCCAGGTTACGCCTCTCAAGTCAGTCAGCCCTGTTTCCTCCCAAGGGGCCCCCAAACTCCCAAACGTGTGGGGCTCAGAAGGCCTCTGGGACCTCACCCACCCCCGGGCCCTGCCACCCTGCCCAGACTCACTCCCCCCAGCTCCCCCACCCTGGGCTCAAGTTCTGCCCTGTGCCTGGAGACCCCCGACCCACCTGGAGACCATGGAGACCCCCGACCCGCCTGGAGACCACTGACCCGCCTGGAGAGCCCCGATCCACTTGGAGAGCCCCAACCCGCCTGGAGACCACTGACCCGCCTGGAGACCCCCCTACCCGCTGCCGAGGTGCAGCCCGCCTGCCCGCCCAGGGCACCCATGTCTGCACAGGCTTCGCCCTCTGTCCCCACAGCCACCCTTCTTCCCGGAGACCCGAACCCCTTCCAGGACTTCCTGGCCATCGCTTCTCATCCTCATCCCTGAGCAGCTGGAAGGGGCCCAGATGCAGCCGAGGGCGGCCCGGAGCCAGGCCCCAGGCCGTCCATGTGAAGCCAGCCAGGTCCCCTAGGGGAACCCAGGGAAGCATGCCGCACCCCCAGCACCTATGAGACGCAGGTGGTCTCTGGCCTTCCCTGGTCACCTGTGGAGAACCTGGCCCAGGTGGGCCTCAGGGAGACGCTGACCACGGGAAGCCACAGGCCAACCCCCAGCCGTGTGGGACACGAGGCCTCCGCACCACCCCCCCAACACCCAGCTCCCCTGAAAGAACACTGCCGCCCATGGGTGTTTCCTGAGTGCAGAGGCTGGAGGGGCCAGCGGTCGGGGCAGCGGGGTGGGCGGCTTCCACCACCCCGGGCCTGTCTCCAGGAGGCCTCATGGGCAGCGTGCGTGAGGCTGTGGCCCCAGCACCTCGCACCCTGTAGCTCACACTAACGGGTCAGCTTTCAAAACCACCTCTGTGTTCACCAGCGACGAGCACACGAGGCAAACTGCTTCCGACCCGGGGACCTTGCAGCCTGATGCCATGAGGGTCACAAGTGCCCTGGCTGTGTGGTCATCCCCAAGGGCTCACGGGTGTCCTGTGCTGGGAACGTTAGGGAAGGGCGCTGGGCTGGTCTTCAGAAGCTGGCCAAGGTGACAGTCGGGCCTAGAGAAGCCAGCTGGGCCCAGGGGCCAGGCACACAGATTCTGAGACTGGGCGGGACAGCCCCACCACGCCCAGGGCTGAGACCCGGAAGGGCCCAGGGGAGTCTGAGGCAAGGGGCATCTCCCGGGAGGATGAAAGGGCTGAAAAGATGGGAAGAAACCTGGCCCAACTCCCCCACCTCCAAGTGCTCAGAGGCCCCGGCTGTGGTCCTCGGGGGTCAGCAGGCGCTCGGAGTGGGAGAGCGTCAGCCTGTGGAAGGCTGGCCCACTGACAGGGCTCACCGTGTCGGGAGGTGGGGTCTCCGCGTGTGGAGGCGCAGGTCAGGGCCCTCAGGGGAGCTGGGAAGGGCGGCGTCTGGGGGGCCGATGAGGGACCCACCGCCAGGCTGTACCTTTAAGGAGTGTCCCCCAAAGGTGATCTACATCCACCAGTCCTGAGACGGGCAGCAGCCCACGGTCTTCACGGGAGACTGTGTCTCACACTCAACACCCTCGGTAGAGAGTCTTCTGGAGCACACGCACCCACCACGAGCACCCAGGGCCCGCGTGCAACCCAGTGACTACAGGCTCTTTAAGAGCATTTGAAAACGTCTGTGTATTTGTTTCTGGGGGTGGAGCGCACAGCTCACACGCCTGATGAGGACGTCCAGGTGTTGCTGCTTTATTGAAAAGTCATCCTGAGAAAGAACGATTCAGCTTGCACTTTCTATGGAATACACTGAATAAAAAAAGGGCCAACCGATTCAAATGATAGTTTTTTTTAAATGTCCTTTTTGTCAGGTTGAGATTTTGGCTCAACTTAGAGCCGAAAAGTGAAAGTGAAAGTTGCTCAATCGCGTCTGACTCTTTGCGACCCCATGGAATTCTCCAGGACAGAATACTGGAGTGAGTAGCCTTTCTCTTCTCCAAGGGATCTTCCCAACCCAGGGATCAAACACGGGTCTCCTACATTGCAGGCAGATTCTTTACCAGCTGAGCCATAAGGGAAGCCCCAAGACCTTCCCAAAACAAAGGTTTCAAATGAAAACCTGGGCGGCCCTGGACCCCAGGGCACCCGCTCGCAGGGATGTGGAGGGAGGAGGCCCCTGTGAGGACTGTCCTTGTTCCTTCTCTCCTGGAACCACAGGCTGGCCCTGCTTCTTCTGCTCCTGGTCAGCAGAAGGCCCGCAGCTTCCTTGGCGGGCTCTCCGCTGAGACAGCTGTTCATCCCGCAGCTTCCCGGCCTCCCTCGGATGCGGTGGGAGCTCCTCCCCGCAGATGACACAGCTCTGATCTGTGCGCCCTCTTCGCTGCCTTAGCCTGCTCTCCCCGCTCCCGGGCACTCCCCCAGGCTCTGAGAGTGGCCCCAGAGGCAGGTGGGTGCCCTGACAGGCCAGAGACACCGAGTCAAGTCCCAAACTTGCCCCGTTCCTGTGGGGCAGGGGGCTGGCGGCCCGCGGCCCCTCCCCCGCCGAGGGAACCCATGACCCCTGTGTCCTCCGGGGAAGACGAATGGTTGTCTCCTCTCGGCTCCGTGTTGTCAGGTTCGGTGCTGAGAGTCAATACCTTCACCTTGACGTGGAAACTTCCTGATTTATCAGCCAGCTCCCCTCCCGGGCGAGCGCAGCCCCGCCACGCACAGCCATCGGGCTCCGGGAAGAGCAGCCTGTGGTCACAGCACTTGGAAAACAAGCAAAGCCCCTCTGATGACAGACAAATGTGTCTTGTTAGCAACTGCCCAAAAGCGCTTGACTTGTACTAATAACAAAAAGGCCATGCTGGTCACCGTGGGTCCAAAGACGAAGCACCCTGTCACCAGCCTGGTTGGGAAATTAGCAAATAATGTTCTTTTCCTTGATAAATGGGTGACAGCTTCCTCTCACCAATCATTTCTAACATTTTGATGCATGCCTATGATCCCACTGGAGGAGCAGAAAAGTTCACTGGCCCTCAATTTTCAGATGATGAATGGAGCGCCTCTAAATGTGCGATTTCTGGATGAGGTATAGTTCATTTTAAGCAATTCTAGTAAATGGGTGTCACTGATTAGGACAAATCGTCTACTTGTGCAACAGCACACACGGTGTGCCTCATTCTCCGGCCTCCTCTGAGACGGCAGGCAAGGGGACGGCAGGGACCCGGGAGGCCTCGCCACCCGGCTCCTGAGAGGGCCGCGGGGCTGGGCAAGCATCCCCCAAGCTGTGCCTCGTGCTGGAGGACTCACTGGTCGCTGTCTGGTCCGGGGCTGGGCCGCACCGTGCAGACGACCCCAGGGGGCCCGCCTCTCCCTCTGTGGCCCCGAGGAGCCCCACCAATGGCCCCAGAGACGACCCGGTGGTCTGCTCGCCATCCCCGCCAACAGGGACAAGTTCGTCCTCTGCCCCCGGCTCGCAGCCAAGGACGCGCAAAGGTGGGTGGGGCGGGCGAGACATCCTGCTGGAGTCGTGCGTTGTCTGGGGGGCTATCTCAGCTCTTGGGCCCTGCAGGGGTCTCCTCAAGCTGCTTTTCCACTTGACCGTCCTCACATTAAAAGCAAATCTATCTGTCCTCCAGGGCGGCAGAGGTTGCCACTGACGCCATCCGACTGGCCAGCGGGGACCAGCGATGGCCCTGGGTCTGCAGGGTCCTCGCTACATCCAGGAACGCCCAGGGAGCTGCTGAGAGCCGCTGGGCCTCACTGGCTGGGACGGGGAGCCCAGGAATCACAGACACAGGCTGAAAGTGTCCTGAACCCAAAATGCAAATACCTCCCCCGCATCCACCTCCGTGGGCAAAAACTGATCACCAAAGTAATCAGGTGGCTTACATTTAAGGGGAAGGAAAGCGTGAGCAAGCAGTTTAGCAAAGTAAAAAAATAGGTGGAAGACAATTAGGAATCGTCCGCTCGGTGGATACAAGTAAGCTGTTTGAGAGGCTGGGCTGGGAAACAGCAGGCCGGTGTGGCAGCGCTCGAAGGGCATCGACTCCGCTGCATGTCATCAGCTGTTGACAGAATCACGTCTGGATGCACACACAAGAACTTCAAAACGCTCCGGAAACACCCGCGCCCTTCGAGAGGCGGGCCCAAGTGTGGGTTAGGTAGCGGGAGACTGCCAAAGGACGTGGTGGCCCCCGGGGCAAGCCGACAGCTACCCCTGGTGCCAGACAGCTCCTGAGACAGAGCGAGCGCCCCCCGCCCCCGACATGTAGCCAGTTTTAAGCCGACTCCCTGGGAAAGCCCCTGATGCTGGAAAGATTGAAGGTGAAAGGAGACGAATCAGATGGCTGGATGGCATCGCCGACTCAAGGGACATGGGTTTCAGCAAACTCTAGGAGGTATTCAAGGACAGAGGGGCCTGGCGTGCTGCCGTCCATGGGGTTACAGAGAGTCAGACACGACTGAGCATCTGAACAACAACAACAAACGATTTTTTAAAAAAAGAAAAGAAATGCTGTATCGGGAAGAGTGAGAACTGTTGGCAACTGCTGGCTGAGCCTCGTGTCTGAGCCGCACATCTCAGTGTGGAAAGCGGCCGTCTTTCTGTCCTCGTCTCGTCCACACTTGGCCGCCGTGCTCGGCCCCTGCCACTCCGGCCCTGGCACGGCCTCTGCCACCATCCTGCTCAGTAACTGAACTGGCTGTGCCCGTGGCAGGCTGCATGCTCATGCCTGGCCATTTGTGATAATTCCTTTAATTGAGCAAAAGAAATCTCTAAACTGAGGGGGGGTGGTCAGCCACACATTTGGGCCCGAGAGAGCTACAGGAAGAGCCCCTGGCTGCCACGCCCACGAGTCAGGCCACCACCAACCAGCTCCTGCCCTTCGATGTCACATGGAGCCCTCTGCCACACAGACACGCTGGGAAAAGGGACATTTGTGATTGTGCAAAAGCACCTCACCACGCTCGCAAAACGCTGTCTGTAAAAGCAGTTTTCCCTCGAACATAATTTCAATTAGAAGCATACAAATTCCAATTTGTCTTAATCGAATAACACCGCAATGCTTACATTCTAATTAAAAAATAATTTCTTTTATTGCTCTGAACAACTCGATGTCTTTCTACTGGTTGAAATTATAAATGTGAGACTGTTCAATCTGCCCATGGAGTTCCTCAGGTAGGATATTCCGGGACTGTTTTAATTATTATTAAACGAGCAAACGATACACTATTAGACAAATATTAAAACAAGCATTGCACTCAGTTATTAATTTGCACTGTTCACTTTTAAATGCAGCAAATATCTCATTAATTTAATTTTAGGTGCCCACCGTTTATATTGCATTTTACAGTCTGGAAGGCAATTTACTATTAACTGGCAATTACATACAGAGTGATTGTTAATTCTGCTCCTAAGTGCTAGCCGCTTGAAAATTGTTCTCTCTCTCTAATTTTTGACCTTCTTGCAACAGGGGTGAGGCGCGCTGGGAATACAAAGGACTGGTGCGGAGGAGCCGGACATGTCACTGTGACTCATTCTTTTAATTCACCGTGCTAACCCACTGCACCGCCACCGCCTCCCAAGGTAATTCTGCCTTTACCAAGGCTGAAAGCAGCCGGCAAAGGGGCCTGGCTGGGTGGGCTCGGCCCGTCCCACCGCACACCCACTCTGGGGGGACGCATCGGGTCTGGTTCAGAAGAACCTGGGGTTTCTCAGCTGCTGTAAACAGCTCGTTTAGACCTTGGCCTCTGGCGGCCTGGCCACCTCACCCAGGAGGGCTCAGAGAGATGCGTCCCTGCGAGCCTGCCGATGACGGGAGCCAGACGCCCAGGGGATGGGGCTGCCCGCAGGGTGTCCGGCCTCCAGGAGGGCTGGCGCAGCCTGCAGAGAGGAGCGAGTCCCTGTGATTGCGCCTCTGTCCCCATCAATTCCAGGGCAGCACAAATCAGACAGAAGCTTCCAGGTCAGACAGGTTATGACCCCACCTTCCCTCCGCTCCCGGAGAGCTCGGGGCCCCCTAGCCCTGACGCACATTTGAAATGTATATTCCCATTGATGATGCTCGGGAGGCGTAGATGAGCCCCCCGCAGGAGGGGGCCCGGCTGGCTGAATGGCTTCATTGAAGCATCCATTCATGGGAGAACCCTTTGTGGAGGAAACCCCAGAGCTTTGGACCACCAGGACCCCGAACGTGGGGTCTGAGAAGCCCCCTCACCATGGTGTGGACGCAGCATAGGCCGCAGAAGTGGACGATGGGCACTGGGACACGGGTGTCCCTGGAATGGACTCGGGATGCCTGCTTCCCTGAGGGCAGGGGCCCTCTGGCCAAGGAAGATTTTCTGCCCCGCTGGGGGCAGCTGGCTATGGAGAGCCGCCCCAGCTTCACCCACCCCGCCATGGCACCCGAGCGGCTGGGCCTCAGCCCCAGGACACCATCTGCCCATGCCACGGTGCCTGCATGCCCTCCCTCCAACCATGACGCCCGGCTCGGCAGCCCTCCTGCCACAGGGGCCGCGGGTCCCCGGTAGCCCCCGGAGCACTTAAGAGGAACCAGGCCTTCCTGCCGTCACGTCTCTTCTGAGTCAGCATGCCGACCACAGCCTGCGGGTCTCTGCACCCAGAGCCCACGGGTCAAGAACTGGGTATCTGGAGACCCGTGGGGGCATGGCCAGGAGGCCAGAGGGGCTGACTCGGGGGGAGGGTCCCTGTCCGTCTGGGGCAGACCCGGGTGGTCCCACCGCCTACAGATGCCTCCACCCCCAAGTGCCTGGCCCAACCTGGCACCCACGTGGCCCGTGGCCGCTCAGGGCCTGCCAGCGAATGCACGTCCCCTCCTCCGAGGGACACGGATGCCTCAGCGGCTGTTCCTGGGAGCTCAGGTCACACAGGCACCCAGGGGGCAGTGGAAGCGGGGGTCAAGCGTCCCCCAGGGCTCCCAGGCAGGATGCGGGGTTCGGGTGGCCCCCAGGCCCCCCAGGCGATACCAGGTGGGGTGGAGCAGGGCTCCCTCTGCCCACATCCTGAGCTCATGGCAAGACACCCAGCGGGGTACCCACAGGTCAGCAATGGCCATGCAGAGGCGGCTGAGAACTTCGGGGAGACAGCCCATCGGGGACCCTGCCCATCCCCAGCCCTGGCAGCCTCAGAGGTCCTTCCACCCAGAAGAGCCCCCACCATGGCCACGGGTATGAGGCTCACAGGAGGCCCCGGCTGCCCGCCCCGCTTCCTGAGTCTTTATTATTTTGCAGGCTAGGGGCCGCAGTGGGGGGGGCCCGCTGTCCATCATCTCCTGGTCACACCAGGGGGCCCGAGCCCCCGCCCTGGAGGTAGACGCCCATCAGCGTCCCCAGGGTCTTGGGCCCCAGGCGGCATGCGCTGGCCCCAAGGGCGGAAATGGCTCCTCCCTGACCTGCTGACTCGCTCAGCGCTGTTCAGCGCCCAACTGGAGGCCGCCTCGCCCCATCAAGGGTGCAGGCATCTCTGCAGCCCAGGCTGTCGAGGGTCTGGGCACCTCTGGACATGGCAGCCCTGCTCTCGGCCAGGACCTGAGCCAGGTGTAGCCCTGGGGTGACACTGAGCCGGCCCGAAGAACTTACACTTCACATCTGCTTCCTTAAGGGGGAGGGGGTGAGTCATCTCCACTC
>NC_037353.1:49187476-49197476 GCF_002263795.3 Bos taurus
ACCAGGAAGAAGGAAGGAAAGGGAATGACACAGACTGGCCCGGAAATGAACTTCCTAAGTGTCAGCCCCGGAAGGGAGTGGAGGCAGTGTCTCTCCTGGTCCCAGAGAGACCCTGTTGTGTTGTTTGGGGCACCTGGGAACGGGGCAGCAGTTACAGAGGAGCAGGCAGAGACGTCCCCCACTGACGCCAGATGCCTTCTTAAAGACCTACACAGATCAGTTCTCAGAGTCACCTATTTGCATCTTTCACTTATGAGTCATTTTGGGGGGTGGAGTAACATATTCCAATCTCTTGCAAGAAAGTGACTTAGTTTAAATGTCGATTTAAAAAAAAAAAAAAAAACTGAATAACCTAAAAAAAAAAACCTAAAAAAAAAATCTCAAACCAGACTCCTTCTCCAAATAGCTCTTGGTAAGCTGGGTTTTATCTCCAAGGTACCCAAGAGTGGCCTTTATTTTCCTAAATGCTATATTTTCTGCTTACAGTCAAATGCTTTTTCATGCTACTTACAAAAATAAATACTCGTACTTTGCTCAGATCATAATAGCTCATTAGAGGAGGCTGATTTTGGACCCAGACTACAACCGAACACCAGAGGGCCGTGGGGCCATCCTGAACCTATCATGTTGCCAGCGCTGGCCCTCTGGGGAAGCAGGGACCGAGGACTGGGATCCAACCTTCTTAATTGTGAACCTCATTAGTGATGGTTACTAAGCAAAACACACACCTACCTTCGCTGCAGAGAAACGAGATAAACAGTACGTCACAGATTCTAACGACTCTGGTGCCCAGGGCGACCTTTAATTATTATATTTTTGTTCTCTTACACCTTAGTCATTAATGTAGAAAAACAAATTAGTTTATTTTTGTGGACTGCAGCAGATTCATAAGTTGTCTTCCCGTTCTGACGTCTGAGTCATGCTTCTTTCTGATGACCCGCACGGGCCTCGTCTGTTTTCCTGTGAACAGTCCGGCTGCCCCACGTGCAGCTCCTGAACCCGAGACCTCAGTCTAGAGAGTTTGTCCTAAAATCACTTAGTCTACGGGCTCTTTGAAGAATTTAATCATGCTGTTGTGTTTGTAATTCACTTTAAAAAAAAACCTCACATTACTTTCCCAGCAATTCCTATTGGTCAGAACCTCATGCTTTTCATGGACTGTCTTATAAGGGGACCGACCTTACGTTAGGGGGAGGTGACACGTGGAGATACCCGCCTGTCCACACAGAGCAGGTGACAGAGAGGCTTGGAAAGGTCCGTGTCTGTGAGTTTCTGAACCCTGACTTACCAGCCTATCACCCTTACTAAATTTCTTCTCATTTAACAAGAAAAACAAGAAGTCCATCACTTGGAAGCGTTTGGTACACATTTTATGCTGTTTTTTTTTTGTTCTTGTTCCCTCCACTTATGCCCCCACGCGTGGACACACACACACACGTGCACGCGTGCAGGCTGTCTCTCCATGGAGGGCCAGGAGGTCCCCGAAGCCCACGGGACCAGGATGTGAGCACCCCAGCAGGTGCCCAAAGCCTCGGGGAGGAGCTGGATGGAGGCTTACAAGAAGCCAAAAAAAACCCACATAAATTAAAACTGCAAGAAATGCTCTAAGCAAAAGAAACCACTCTTAGACACAGACCAACCAATAAAGTGAGGGCCACGGGGGTGAGCAGGTTGGGAAAGCCGAGCCCCCCGACCCCGCCAGCGAGGGAGGGGAGGGGAGGGGGCTGCCCCGAGGACGTGGGTCTGACCAGGGAGGGGCAACCGGACATGGATCCACAAGGACAGAAAGGATGGCGCGAGGGAAGGAAGCATTGCAAATAAAAAAAGACGCTCAGCGTGTGCCTACCATTGTCCAGATAAGAAGGGGCCGTACCTTCTGACGGGTCCAGGCGGCGCGCCCGCCGCCCGTGCTTGGAGTTGTTGTGCACAAACATGTTGTCGGACACGGCCAGCACATGGCCGTCCACGTTGACCGTGGTGGACACGACAACCTGTGGAGACAAGCGCCGGTGAGACCCGAGCGGATGGGAGCAGGCCCGCCAGGCGGCGCGCCCCGAACCCCGCGGCCGCTCCCGGGAGCCTCCTCGAAGCCACGTGCGCGCACACACAGCCTTTTTTGGCTAATGGGGTGGGTGGGTTGTTTTGTTGTGGCTCAAGATTGCTTCTCTTCCAAACCCGCTACACTAATTACAGTTCAATCTCCTATTATGCTAACAAGTGAATTCAATTCAGAGGAAAAATTCTTCTTTGCCATTAGCTGCAGAAACACCCCTCCAGCCACTCGTCTTAAAGCTACCGTTTTGATTGATCTGTTCACATATTGATTAGATAGTTTATCTAATTAAAATGGGTTCACTGGAGACTGTCCTTCCTTGAGTAGTTGTGAGGATTCAGAATTGCCCCCGCTCCCCTCCCAAAAAAAAAGGCTTCATAAATCAGAAGCTGTTTCTACTGCCCACATTGTATCATCGAGTGAGCCCAGGTCAATGTCACAGTTACAGCCAGGATCTGGTAATGAACGTTTTTTGCATCTGAAAAGACCGAGCTGAATAGGAATAAAGTGGTTTCTGAGCAGGGAAAGTATCCTTTCTCAAGTTCACGGTGAGGAAGGCAAGGACCACTCTGTCTGGGGAACGAGTTATCCGCTGGAGGGATGACTCGGCCCTGATCCAGGTTCAGGCCCTCCCGTCTCAGTACTTCACAGGGGTAAAGAAGGAAGTCACGCCAGCAGGGACAGCTTTGCTCCCAGGGACACCTTCCCCGGGGAGCTTGTGACAAGCACCCCAGAATCGGTACCCCTGCCTAACTAACAACTCAGGAAACAGGAAATGACATCGGCCCTGAGATCCGCCTTGAACAGAGGGTCTCTGCATAATGCATTATCTCCGGGAGACCTGGGGTAGCTGAGACTTGAGCCCAGACGTGAGCCAGAGCCTGGATCTGGGGTGCAGGGAGCCCCAGTTCTTGTTCGGACAGCAGGGAGGGCCAGCTCCCCCTGAAGAACCACAGCCTCATGGAAAACAGCTGGGCAGGTAAGGGGGCACCAGGAGGTGGGCACACGTAAAAGCCTGCCACACGAGGTGGCTTAAAAGCCTTAGCTGTGGCGGGCCTCCGTGAACAAGGAGCCATACACGCAAGATGCAGGGGAGAGTTGGGGCGCGGAGATGGGACGGGGCAGGGCAGCCAGGGGCTCGTGGGGATTCTTCACGCTTTCTGTGAAACTTTTCTGTAAACCTAAAACCGCTTAAAAACAAGTCTGCTAGTTTAAGAAAATGACAGATACGACTGATTATAAGGAAAAGGTTTTCTAAAAGGCAAAGCTACATATTTATATGTAAAGGTATTCTACATATTTGTATGTCAAGGTATCTGTGAGTAACTGATGTCTTATAGAAGTCTGAGGCCCCATAAGAAGACGGCAAGGTGTGACGAGTACCCACCGGACCCACCACCCCCCAAAGGAAGGGACCACCTTCCTGGATGACCCTCTCTCGCTGTGGGCGCTGCCAAGATCATGCAAGTCTCCACAGCACAGGCCCCTCTGAGCCTCAAAATAATACCAGCACCACTGCCAGTCCAGCGTCCCCAGATCCAGGGTGAGACATCCCTGCCGCCCTGGCAGGGGTGGCCCTGACCCCGCTCCGGGGCCACTACTGTCCTGGCAGCGTTGATGCCAGGGTCACACAGGTGCCCTCGTGGAAGCCTATCTGCCAGTCCCCACCCTGGGCACAGAGGGGCCTCGATCAACATGCCCCCACATGGGATGCAGAGACACAGAAGCAACCCCAAGCCACAGACCTGACCCTCTCCATTCCTCGACCATGATAAGTTCAAGAAACAAGAAAAGGTAAAAATAAACACACAAAAGGACACCATTTCTGCTCCGTTGTCTCTATATAGGTCAGTCGCCAAGGGAAAAGCGTCGCTGAGCAGAGAGCGTGGCGGGCTGTGCTCCGTTTCGCGGCCGACCGGCCCGCCATGCACCTACAGAAAGGTGCTGAGACTGACATGGGCTGGAAATGCGTGCAAGCCCTGACCTGCTGCTCAGCTCAGCTAAGCCTCCCGAGAGGCAGGGCGAGCAGCTCCAGACACTGGAGGAAGCCCTTCTAGGAACTGTGAGCCACGTGCACCCGACGCTGCCTGTGGCCACTGCTGAGCCGCGTGTGACCTCCGGTCCGCCCGATGGACCAGCGTGGAGCCCCGCGCCCGAGGACGGGAAGCAGGCCACTGCCTGCAGGAGACACGTGACTCCTGCACCCGACTGTGTGCTGGCCGCCAGCTCCACCCCCTCTGCCTGCTGGGCTGGATGTCAAGACAGGGGTCCTGTGTTTCACCCGAAGACTGAAGCATCACTTACATTTCTAGAAAAGCCTTGAATGATTTGATGGTAAACTAGTCTAAATGCCAAAGAAGCAGCATTTGGCACACCCAGCCTAGCAATGGGGGCCCATGTTCTTCTCTGGCAGGTAAGGACCAGTTCTGTGTCCCGGCCCAGATATTTTTATGATGAAAGTCAGTAAAATAATCCATCCTGTGTGCTGAGAACCCTTCCCCTGAAGCCACCTCCCAGTCATTCACAAAGGCAAGAACAACATGACTGGATTGTAGTTTATCCAACTGAAAACCAACTGAACCCCAAACTGTCTCGCCATCTCGCTCCTTGAAAGCAAATCCTGGGATCTGAGGCCAAGCAGAGGATGAGTCAGCCTGGGTGCAGGGACGCAGTCCAGCTCGTAGGCAGGGAATCAGGGGATTCCTGGGGGAAGGGAAGCTGAGCAGGGGACCAGTCCGCAACTGGGGGAGGCCTGCCTGGAACAAGTCCAGCCCCACCAGGAGGCGGCCCCTCCGTCCTGGGAGGGGACCCCACGTATTACCCAGCGGTCCTCCCCCATGACAGACCAAGCCATCCCTAAGGAAGGTCTTCAGTGTGGCCCCCAAAGTCTAACCAACCAAGTGAGGGAAGAGTGAGGGAACAGACTAAGTGAGATGCTAGCCTTCGGAGGACTTGACTTGGAAAGATCCTTCAACTTTCTCTGTAACACATCCACAGCACTCACCATGGCTGAATATAAGACAGACTTCAACCTAACCTACAGCTCTGATTCCTCTGACTTCGGTGTACTCTGCTGCCTAACGTGCAGAGCTGGGCCATGTGCCCACCGCAAGAGGCACACACACACTCCCTCGTCAGAGCAGAAACTCACATCGTGTTTCCAGAGCAGACCTCACTCTGTTGTATGTCTCAGCGGGCTGCATGGCTCTGGCCAACGCGAGGTGCCACACCATTTCAAAGCATTCGATTTAAAGGTTCCATCAAATGAACCCACCCTGGTTTGCACCCAGGCCCCTGAGAACTAAACACTGACCCCCCAAACTACTGCACAGCAGAGAATTCGACTTTCATATTCCAAGTGCAGACCGCGGTCCAGAATCGCGTACCTGGAATCTTCGCATGTCCCGGGGGTTGCCTGCATTCTTCAAACAGTTCTGATTGCACTTGAGGAAAAACTTTAGAAAGAATCTACAAAGATACAAAAAAATGGATATTTGTTAGGGTTATCAGACAAAAGACACAAAGTTTTTGAAAGGTACTCTTGCCTGGGGAGCCGGGGAAACGACCCCACGCCATCTGCTGGCTGCCCTGTAGGGGGCGACAGAGAGAGAGAGCGTGCGCGCGTGCGCGCCAGGGGCAGCCAGGCAGGCACCCCCAGGTCCAGCTCCCAGTGTCTCCACATGCGGAAGGAGTGACTTACATTTGTCTTGACGGCTAGGGCTTTTCCAAGCTCTAAAATAACAACTGTGACTTAGACTGGCCATTTCTCACCTGGATCTTTGCACAACCATTAACCCCTGGGGACCTGTCCACCCTCGAGAGGGCTGCTAACTTCAGCAAATAAAAACGCAGGATACCTAGTTAAAACTGGATTTCAGATAAGCAAGTAATGTTTGGGACAGGCCTGTCCCAAAGCATGCATGCATACTCAGTTGCTCAGTCATGTCCAACTCTTTGCAACCCCATGGACTGTAGCCCGCCAGGCCCCTCTGTCCATGGGATTCTCCAGGCAAGAATACTGGAGTGGGTTGCCATTTCCTCCTCTAGGGGATCTTCCCAACCCAGGGATCGAACCTGCATCTCCTGTGTCTCCTGCCTTGGCAGGCAGATTCTTTACCACTGAGCCACTTGAGAATTCCAAAGCCTATATCTATCCTTAAAAAAAAAAAAAAAATTGTGTATCTGAAATTCAAATTTAACGGGTCGTGAATTCCACCTGGCAGCCCAACCCTAGGGGCCACCACTGCGTGGGTTGCCACACTTTTAAAGGAGAGTTTTTCAAGTTACAATAAGTACACGTCTTAAGAGAAAATTGAGGATATTGTTTTCAGGGCGGCGATGTCTGTGAAAGGCCTACGTGGGGTTTTAAGGGACTGATCAAGGCCCAGGTGCGGCAGGGAAAAGCTCACCACCCTGGCTGGAGCGAGGCAGGAAGCGGAAGGGGTCCTGTTCCCACCCAGGCCTGGTCTTGCTGGGAAGTGTGACATTTCAGGGGTCTCCAAAGTGCGCTGAGACGCCGTCCTCCCCACGCCCACATGCTCCAGGACAAACTCAGATGCCCTGACTCGTGACAGAGGCTCACGGACCCTGGGAGGCCTGGCTGCACCCCCGGCCACGGGAGAACGGGGGTCTCAGCCCCCCCACCACCGCTGCCTCCTCTCAAGGCCACAGGAGTCCTGAGCCCAACAAAGCTGGGGCCTCTGGGCTGACACGCATCCACGGGGCCATCAACACTCATCTTCTCCATTTTCCTCCCAAATCTCAACATTCCACTGGACGATGACCCAGTTTTTATGAAGCTTCACGTGATCGCCTTGACTTCAACCTGAAAGCCAAGGTTCCTTGCAGTAGCTTATCATCTCAGAAAATAAAAAAGATCCAGAAGATGGAGATTCGCATCTCCCAGAGTATCCGAGACGACTTTCCACCAGAGCAGAGGAACACCCAACTGACTGGCGGGGGAAAAAGAATAGTGGCCACTTAATTAAATTTGCTTACATCCCGCGCAGCCTCGCTATTTTAGGCCGGAATTTACATCTTTTATTAACTCGCCTCACCTATACACTCAGCTCGCTGCGCCTCTGAACACCATCTGCCATCACATACAGTAAGCCACCCGGCCATCCACCCACCAATTTCTCCTAACAACCACTGTGCAATTAAGCTCCACGCGCTCCGCAGCGAGGTAAATTAGGCGCACCTGCGGCCACCCCGCGCCCAACCGCATCAGGAAGGGCCTAACAAGGTGAGGGCGTCACCGAGCTATCGTCCTGTCAGGCAATTAGGCTTCCACTTTGGGGACAGCCACTCCGGTGCAATTACTCCACACATTACCACCCGGCTCATCTGCGGGCCAGAGCCGCTCGGCCGCATGGAGCCGGCCAGGGGAAGCCCTTCATTCGGGGCCTGATCTCCCCCTCCAGAGCAGGTGTCTTCCAAGCCCTTGCTGTCTCTTTAGCCCACTCGCCCTTTCACCTCCAGGGGGACAGAGTGGGCATCAAGCCCGCATGGCCACGCCGTGTGCGGACACCATGGGCCTTGACTGCTGGCGGCTACAGAGAAGGGCAAAGTGGGGTGCTGGGCCCCAGAACCATCCCAGACATCTTGGGGCTCCACTGTAGAACGGGAGCACAGTTGCACACACACACACACGCTTACACATTCTGGCCATGTGGAGCTCTTTTCCAAGTTTCTGAAGAGCAGCAAAAGCACCCGGGAGAGACCTGCAGGCCTGAGTGTGGGGCCTACAGAGCTGGGCTCCTCCCCGGCATCGGCCCCGGTTACTCAAACAAGGCCCAGCACGCATGGGGACACACAGAGGAGGAAGAGGAGGCCTGCGCCCAGTTTCTGCCCTCCTTCCTGTTACTCAAGGATTCGACCAGGCCTCCCCTCGGAGGGCGGTCCAGTCCAGCGCACCTGGCTGCTGACCCGCCCACCGAACCATCCCAAGTACTCACCCAGCCTGGATCTCCACCTGCAGGGGCTCCCTGCCGTCTGGGGAGGCTGAGAAGGGACGCACACATGAGGTCGAATGGTAATTCTCATCCTTTACTCAATTACCCTTTAATTGGCTTTTTCCTAAGGAATATCTGACAAGCACTTTACATATCTCACTTCTAGAGTCTGGTACACAAAGGATTTAATACTCTTGTTATGAAAGGAAAAATCTTTCCTATGTCAGAAAATCTTTGGCTTTAACACCAATAAACTCTTTATTACTGCTAACCATGGATTTGCTGCTGGACAGCGAAGAGGCGATAAAAATTCTAACCTGTCATTAGTACATTATGCTTAATTGTGTACAGTGCGTTCCTGGTTGCATCTGTTGGCCCATCATCAAAATGACCATTATGTACACTAATTCCCTGACCCTGTCTTTATTTCCCTAAAGAGTCATCATCTTTCACAGTAGGTACCAGAGTAAATCAAGCTTGAAATATGGGCTTTATTTACTTGTTTCTCCCAGGCAGGAGGGGAAGCGGTGGCTCAGGGCGCATCGCTACACGTCAGTCGCAACTCCCCGGCAATATTCTGCTTGCAAACTGCGCGCAAAATCCTGGGCAAGTTCTCAGCGGCAGCGACAAGGGGGAAGGTGCGGCGCGTGACTTTGGACATCGGGTTTCCTCTTTTAGAGCCAGCGGGGATTAGGCGAGGGGCCCCACGGGTGAGCCCCCGTGGCGCTTAGCAGCGCTGAGAACGGCACGCGCCTCTCCATTCAAGAGCATCAGCCTGTGAGGGTGGGCCCGGGGTCCTCCACCTGGGGGCGGCGAGGGCAGGGCCGCGGGTCCGGCCCCTGAGAGCGCTAGTCTGAGCCCGAGGCCGCCCGGCCTTCTGCAGGGACGGTCCCGACGCCGCTCGGGCAGGGCTGCGCCCTCGGCGGAAGGTTCAGCGTGGTCTCTGGGCATCATTGCCGCGTCCTCGCGTACGGCGCCACCGGAAGTGCTCGCGGCAGGACCCGGGTGCTCGGGTACGGGGACCCACCGTTTACACAGGCGCCCACCCCGGGTATCCCACGCTAAGGGGCGAGCCCCCTCCGCAGTAACTAATCTCAGAGTCTGCTCCCTTTCTGTGTGTTTAAGCTATGAATTAGTTCATTTATATTTACTTTTATGAAGCTGATTAACCAGAGCTTCTCTATCTGATGAAAATCATTTTAATTGTAGTGTTAGGCTCCTGTGTAATATCCATTACATTATGAACTGTTTAAATTCTACATGGGTATTGTGTAAATTAGCCCTTTGTGAGCGCGCAGGCAATTAGGGCCAAACACTCTCCTTTAAGCGGCTACAGAACTTTGTGGTGTTGTTCAGGACAATCAGAAACAAAGGAGGCTGTTTAATTGTAATTTAATGGAATATCAAGGAGTCCGTGGCATTAGACGTTGGCAACAGAGCAGGAGAGAAAAATTAACTGCAATTATGTTTGATTAAAGCTATCCTTCTCAATAATCAGCGGTCCTGACAGGCCATGGGGCTCTAGTGGGTTCCAGGATGGCAAAAGGTGTTGAGCAATATTAGGGCCAATAAAGGGGATATTAGCATCGCTAATTACAGCCCTGCAAAACCTGTAAAGGGGGCCTCTGTGTATTGTAATGTGTGAAGTAATTGGCCAAGGCCGTTATCAATTACATAAGGAATGAATTTGGTTTGTCAGAGAAAAGCTGATGAGATGTCTCTCATCTGACAGCAGCGCCTTCCTCCCGCTTCCAGGAGCTCAGAACTTGCCCACTTCTACCAAAAGCTGCAACTTCCCAGTGGCCAAGTCGCTGAGAAGGCGGTCTCACCAGCAAACGTGGGGTAATTAATACGGCTCATCCCCTCCGCCTTCCGCCTTACCCAACCGAAGCCACTAATCATGGAATAATGATTTCTTTCCCTCTGGTCAAAGGAGAAACAGATTGTCTCCTTAGAAAGGCAATGGGCTTGGCGCGCGCACCCTGGTGACTGA
>NC_037353.1:49202476-49204976 GCF_002263795.3 Bos taurus
CGTGGGTACTGGCACAGCAAGAGGGAGCAGCTCTGTGGTCCTTGGTGAAGCTGACGGGCACAGAGGAAGGCGGGGCCACATGTTACAGACGCGTGTGCACACACCCCCTGGGCGGGTGTTACACACACACACACACACACACCCGGGCAAGTGTTACACACACACCCTGGGCATTACACACACACACCCCTTGGGCGAGTGTTACACACACACACACACACCCGGGCAAGTGTTAACACACACACCCTGGGCGTTACACACACACACACCCTGGGCGAGTGTTCCACACATACTTGCATGCACACACACACACCCCGCATGAGTTTTCATTTTCCCTCCCAAATGAAGCACGTTCTGGAGCTCTTCTCTGTCTTCTGGACCCAAATCCTCAAGGATCCAGGTCACCCAGCTGGAGGGTCGGGACCATGGCTCTTTATGTCCGTGGGTCCAACTCGCACGTGAGAGTCGCTTTCCCAGTTTGAAAAGCGGTATCCTGCGGATGGGGGGAGGATTATGCCGAAAAGAGACCTTGAAAGGCTGAAAGGATGGTTTCATCTGTTACATTTCCTCCAAAAACGCTCCCGCTGAACTGCTCGGAACAAATAACAACATTGTTCGCGGGGCCGGGGAGGCCAGTCCCACTGGTGAATGGCCATTGTGTTTGTCCAGCTACTGATACCTGGGCTTTTGTGGAGGAAAGAAGCCCGGGGGGCGTGACATCGACGCAGCACAAGCGTCCCTCTGTGCAGACACCCCGAGAGGGTCCTCGCCGCGGTGGGAACCCAACACCAGATCCCTCGGAGAAGGGCTCCCTTTAAATCCAACTCCAATGCATTGTTTACAAAAACAAGGCTATTAGGTATATTAATAATTTGATAAATAGGGATTTGCCCTTAATTATTCATGAAGAACATTTGGCAACAGTAAAATCATATTCACAGAACAGGTTTATAAACCAGCTAATTATAAATTAAGTATGCAAGAGAAAATTGCTAACCTTGAAATTAAAATATTTTATGATTCTGCAATTACAAAAAAAAGGTAAGAGAGTTGTCAAAACCCCAGCATCCACGGCGTGTACACGGGACCCTACAGATGGCCGGGCACAGGCCAGGCAGTGACGCAGAGAGCGCGGCCGGGAAACCACCACCCACCTCCCGCTGCAGCCCCAGGAGCGCAGGCGGCCTCCAGTCAGCACCACTCCGCTCGCGCTGCTCAGCGGCAACTTTCCAGGAGGGTCAGCGAACAGGACCAGCACCCGCCCCACAAGGCCGCTCAGCACCTTCTGGAAGGTCCTGCCTGTTCTGCAGAGAACAGGCCTGTCACCTTGGCCTGGCACGTGGACAGCCCAGTGTGTTCCCATCACCGCACTCGGGGCCCACCGGGAAGTCCCCCACTTCACTCCCCTCCTACTGGGGCGGGGTCCACCCTGAGCTGGGGGTCCAGGGGGACCACATCCACGCTGATGTCAGAGAGGCCGCAGTGCCGCCAGTCCCCACTAGAGGGCTCCCCACGGCGGCGGCCCGGGAGCAGGCAGAAGCCCTGGTGCGGCCAGCAGGGGCTCCCACCTGCAGACTGACCTGGGACCCACCCTCCTCCCAGCTAGGTCGTCCCTCCTCACTCTCTGGCTACCCCCAGCAGAGTTCCTGGTCAGAGAGTTCCGCCCACACCCACCCACGGCCTCTGCAGCCCCCAGGGAGCTGACCGCCAGCAGCACACCCCAGTGAGTTCCCCAATCCTGCCCCTGTCTTCATATGATAAGACGGCAAGCCCTTCCTTCCCCCATTCAAGGACTAGATCTCCTCACCCTTAATCTGAGCAGACGTTCAAAGAATTAAGGAAAGCGACCGAGACGAATTAACTGAAGAATATCCTGTTTAAAAAAAAACGATAAAAGTAGGCCGTACTCCTAACGCTGTTCCCGCCCCCCACCCCAGCCTTGTCCTGCATGCTCACGACACCTCCGATGCCACGTGCCTTCCTCACCCTCCTGAAACAGAAAACGAGCAAAACCCACTGAAGTGCCTTTGCTGCTGCTTGCTCTCGGAGAGTCTTGACTTTCCCGAGAGTCAGGAGCCCCGTTAATTGCTCCTGTAGCAGAGACCACAGCGCAGGGCACACCTCCGCCCCAGCACCACCCCAGCATGCGAGACCCAGCTGTGGGTCAGGCGGTCAACCAATCAGGAGGGCTCTGGGAACTCAGATAATGAAAATTTTTTCATGTATAAAATCCTTAATCAAAATGCTAGTGGCGTCATCTTGCAGTGCAGACACTGCAACTTAAAATTAATATACAACAGAACCTTTAGCAAAAGAGAACATCCCCTGGCCGTGCCCTACAAGCGCTCCCGAACTGGGACCTGGAGGGCCCCGGAGGGCCCCTCGGGGCTCCTGGGTGGCACTGACCCCGCCTCGTGCCAACCATGCGGAGATAAGAGACACAATCCTGGGCCTCAGGCCCCTGCATCCCCGAGGCCCAGAGGGACTCCCAAAACTTAAG
>NC_037353.1:49212476-49262476 GCF_002263795.3 Bos taurus
TGGCCGGGTCCGCAGTGCAGGGATGAAATCCAACCCGGGGTCCCCAGGTTTGTGGGGTTCACCCGCGGGCAGGAGGCTGCCAGCGAAGTCTGGCCTCAAACAATCAGGCTTTCTTTGGGGAGGCTGAGAAAGGAAACGATCCAGAAACAGCCTCAAAAAGTCGGGAACAATGGGGTATCGGTGGGCTATTGTCGCAGGGAAACCTGAATTCCTTCCCTTGTTCGTGGGCTGAGAGGCTGGGCTGTGGGCAGGCCGCTCCGCCAAGGTGGGACCCGGCTTCCAGAAGCCGGCCTTTCGTGTGCCCAGCCCCGCTCGAGCCGTTCACTGCCTTATGAACCGACTTTGGAAAAGTAGCATTTATTTAAAACTAAACTGTTGGGCCGGGCACTTCATGGAATCATTAATGTGCAGTTTGATGTTTCTGTCAGTTTATTCATCTCTGTCTTTCCTTGCTGAGGTATTTGCATATTTAATTGATCAATATGCTCCCCCGTTCCTTTCGCACATCTGCCAAGCTGGTCCCAGCCTCTTAGACTCCTCATTTCTCAAACTGACAGCTCGCTGCCTGCCGCCTCCTCCCGGCGCCCAGGAGCCGGGCTGTACCTTCAGCAGCCTGCCCGCCCGCCCGTCCAGGGAATCTGCACCCTGGGTAAGCGATGGCCCCGAGGCTGGGGAAGGCGCCCTGGGCGTCCGATCCGTGGAAAGTTCCGCAGACGGTGTCCCCGTGGTCACGTGTCACCCGGGAAGATCAACACGTGTCCGGGGTCCCCCTTCGGCATCTGTCACTGCTGTGCGCCCCCTCCCCGCAGCCGCGAGTGCCTTATCAGCACTGTGTCAGAAGCCAGAGCTGCCTCCTCTCCCGGTTTCATCTTTTATTAAGAGCTACATGGTGCGCCTCTGATAGCCAATGTCCTCCACTTCATCATCCATAGATCGCCGCCGGCACCAATAAGGTGGGGACTTGGCGAAATCGGCACTGCCAATGAGAACGGCTCAAATGATCTCAACTGTCCGCGCGGGTAGAGTGCCAGGGAGCCTCGGCGTGTCCGCGGCTGGCGGGCACGGTTCTCCTGTCTGCATTGCACGGTCCATGGTGCCACCCGAGGATGGGGGCCAAGGCTGCGGCCCCAGGACAGCTAGGGTAACTCCAACGTGGCTGGAAGGACTACGGTCTGCTGGGTTAAAGCATAAAGAAATAAGACTTTCCGGACAGGTTGCATGGAGGCAGTGGCGGCCTGCGAAGGAAACCCAGGAGGAAAAACATGGATTCCCCAGTTCACCACTGGGACCGCCCGGCCACGTGGGGACACCTGCAGGACCCAGGGGAGATGGGGCATCGGCCTTGAGCATCGACAACTTGAGGCAAGGACAGGCCATCAGCGCCTGCATGGGAGCCAGGCCCCTGTCCCCACGCTCTTCTCCTCAATGATTGCCATGTTATTTCCCTCTTCTCTTGATTGATGTTTTAGTCTGAGCTGTCATTAGTTAAATTAATTTTCTCTCAAAGACAGTGGAATAGGTCCGCAAAGGCAAATCTTAGGAGACTGCAAAAATAGACCATCATTTGGAGGAAGTTCAGATGTGTTCCCAGCTCTTGTCACCACTGCGGAGAAACACTTTAATTCGATATGAATTCCTCAAGAGAAACTTTAAATTAACTTAGATTTAGCAGTGTTTGAGGGACAGCGATTCAAAGCAACAAAATAAAATACTATCTGCTGACTCCGTTGTTTCTGTGTTCACGCGCCTATATGTTCCTTTTTATTTTCTGCTCAGACTAAATAAATGCCAATATTCACCTTGAAAGAGTCATCATAAAGTAACTCCCCTGGGATATAAAAAATATACTTCTCTCATCTTCCATCCAAACAGTGTCAGATGAAGTTAAAAGACCCGGTAAATGTGCTAAAATCTGCTTATGTGAATTACTTTTTTTTTTTCCAGGATAAGTGAGCAGCCATCACCCAACTGTCAGGATGTGAAGAGTGATGCAGGCTGTTTCATAACCTAAGAGGCGGGCAGTGATCGCCAGGGGGGCGGCAGGGGGCAGCAGGAGCAAGCGGAGAACAGCACAAAAGCGCAGCTCCCACGACGGTCAGAACCAGAAACTTCTCGGCGCCCTCCCGTCCAGCCGCCAGGGATGTGGAAGCTTGGCCAGAAGCAGGCCAAAGCCAGGCTTGGGCCCCAACCTCCAGCCTCCCGGAACCACAAGCTGTAACGAAGAGCCTCCACCCTCATCACTTTTAAGAAGCCAAGCTCAGACGTCTTTCGTTAGAAACTCACGTTTCCTAAACGGCCGCCCAGATCGGCCGTCCCGTGTCTAGGCTTTGCCCCTGCGAACATCCGTGGCGCGTGTGGTGTGTGGGTTACTCCAGTGTTTCCTGTCCAAGACTGCTTCTGGAAGTCAGCTCAGAACTTCCTTAATCCACACGACCTGCCCCCATCCAAGGGGACAACCCATGACAACCTCAGGACAGGGTGGCCGAGAACCTAACGCCAACCTGGAGGTCATGCAAAGCATTCGCCAACCCCACACCCATGACAGCCAAGTTCAAGGGCAGCTTCTGTGCATGAGTCTCTTGGCTGGTAGGTCTCCGTGGCACGCCCTCCAATAAGAACCTTCCTCCAATGTAGGGCACTCTTGACATCTGAGTAAGTGGGTCCTTCCAGGTCACACAGTCAAGTACATTTGGAGTGTCTCCTCCAAGTGGCGGGTGGCCCTCTTTGCTGGGAACAAGCCAGAGGCTGCAGTCACGAGGATGACATTCTCACATGACTTACCGCCACTCCTGCGATGTCATAATTATGACGCCTAAACTTACCCTGTTTATTTGCCGGCTGGAGGAATGCATGATTGTTTATTTTTATTACAAATATTGATGGTAACTCACAGGCATTTACTCCATTGCCATTTCAAGTGAAATTGCCCATCATAAAATACCCCTAGAATTCTGATTCTGATTAGCTTCCTGAGCTGGTCCAGGCTGTAGTCCTACCATTAGTCTTAATTTTATTTTGCGCTCCCTAACTGCACACACCACTTCAGGAATATCTGGAATTTTGTTTTAATTGTGCGGCTTTCAGCTCGTGCCACATTTCTCTTTGTGTTGAAAGCATCCGGGTGATTTATCCTCATTATTGTGTAAATAGGTTTCGGCAGTTCTCAGTAAATAAAACAAAGACTGACAGGAGGAGAAGAGGGAATTTGCTTCCCTACCAATTAGAGTAGCCTTAGGCAGTACTTTTAAGAGGAGATAAATCCTGCAAATCACTAAAATGATCCTGTCACATGCACCAAATATTAAAATCACACAGCGGCGCCCTCGGTACAGTTTGCTCGGGTTTAATGAGTCCGGGCGGGGGGGGCGGGGGGGCCTGGTCACCAGGGCTGCCATGCACAGTTGGGGACCCCCAACTGGCAGCAGGCCCTCACGCCCCACACAGCCCCCCGACCAGCGCGGCCAGATGGAAAACCGCCATCCGGAGGAGGGACACGCAGCCGTCCAGCTAACGGATGTTCTCATGTTGTCTCAGCACCTCCTACCTACGAAGCCCTTCCTCACAATAAACTCACTTCATGGCAGCCAGAGCTATGCCTTCACGCCCAGAGTTACTGACCAGCAGGTAGAGTCGATGCCTGTTACAGGAACAACCTGTTACCTTCTTGGACGGGAAGGTTTGGGGGAAACGGAAAGTGAGCGTCTTCATCTGGTGCCATCACTCAGACCCCTACAGCAATGCACCCAGTCAGTTATCCCTGCAGCCCCTCAGCCAGGGATATGCCAGAAACTTCCAGAGAACTTTTTTTTATTCTGGCTCAACACCTCAGCTATCCTCTCCAGCTTCGGAGTTAGACGGTCAACCCAACTCCAAGGATGCTCACTCCTGGGTGCCGCCGGCTTTAATAACTCTTGAGTAAATCCCTTCTGAGGCTGGTGGGACTCGGGGAGCTGGGTGCGTGGTCTTCCCTCCAGTGGCCACCCGGGCTACTGAAGCATGGTGCTCAAGATGGGGAGATACAGCTGTAAGGGACCGTTTATAATGAGGTGTAAATGGCACCCCACTCCAGTACTCTTACCCAGAAAATCCCATGGATGGAGGAGCCTGGTAGGCTACAGTCCATGGGGTTGCAAAGAGTCAGACATGACTGAGTGACTTCACTTCACTTAACAGCCAACAGGACATTCATCGTGGAACCCAGAGCTGTGGAAAGCTCCGGAACAGACGGCCCGACAGGGAGGCCCCGTTTTCCCCCGTGTCCGATAACTATCTTTAGTCTTCCTGCTGCGGTCAAGTCCTACCTGGTGACACTTCCGCTCAGTCCCATCGAGCAGGGACCATTAGCTTGTCAGAGTGTTTTTGTGGGAGCCTTTATGAGAGTGTAACTAAGTGTGTGACAAGAACTCCTGTAATCCGAGACCCGGGCCAGTAACATGTTAAAGCAGAACAAGGCACCCAGGACTCCTGCCCGGCAAGACCCAGGCAGGGCGAGGGGGAGCCAGGCCAGAGGTCTCCCCCGGCTGCCCCTGCCCCTCACTCGGGCCTAACAAGCCCCAGTGAACACGTCTATATCCCCAAGTCGTGGGGCTCTGGAAACGGTTAAGAGTCACAGGTGAGTTTCTGCGAACTCAATTACCATCATCTTCTAGGATCTGGACCGAAAAACGCTAATGAGTCATAGAAGCCACACAACCGACAGCAAAGCCAAGGATTCCGAGGCCTCAACGGATGCCTTAGGGTGTCTCACCCTTTCTCTGAAGCCTTAGTTTCCAGCCTCCGTCTGTATCCACAGGCCTAAGACCAGGATCCGCTGGTTTTATAGGTCAAAAGTGACCGCACGCTGGCGAACGCACATGGTTCCAGCTAACATTTTATGCAAAGGTGATCCCCGAACCACAAGGTCAATCTCCAAAGTCATGATTTTCTGTACAGAGTGGGCGTGTGGAAGGCACCTGGGGGCCCCCAGTGCCTGGGCTGACAGCCTCTCGTGAGGGATGCCCCAGAAGGCTGGTATGCGGTGGCAATGGCCATTTTATTCCCTTCTTTCTTCACTCATACACCCCTCTATCACTGCAAAAACACTTGTGCACTAAGCTCTGTGAGTAAAGAGATTGCAGACGGCACCCCATCCTCCCCAGGTTCAGCCTAAACCCCATCCAACAAAGTGGATGTTGAGTCCTGGACCTCCCCAGGGGACACGTGTTACACGACTGTCCCTTCCCAGTGCTCCTTAGATGGGCGACTAGCCACAAAACGGGGGTGGGCGCCACGCCGGACCAGGAGGAGGGTGTGCCGCTGGGGAGGAAGGCCCCCATCCTTGCTAGCTCTGAGAGGTGCTCTTCCACCCAGGCACGGGGAGGTCTGGATCACAAGGGGATCCTGGGGGGGGGGGAACTAACGGGGTCCTCACTGTGCAAAAGCCGCCCCAGGAGTCGCAGCGTCTGACCGCAGGGAGGGGACTCTGGGACCGCCGTCCTCCTTAAAGTGACAAACGGGCAGATGCGCTATGGTGACCAGCCAGGGAGGCCCCCCGCCTCCTCCCCCTCCACCCCTTCAGCCCCCAAACCCTGTGTGCAGTTCAAAGGGCTCCCCGGAAAGCTGCTGCTACTCCTGAACGCGGGGCTCACAGGACGTCTCCTCAGGTTATCGGGGTAACGACACCATCAGCAGAAGTGGTTTCGGCACCGAACTTTCTTCCTACTTTGGAACGCAAGTCCTCTACCTCGAATGCCCTTCTCAGCTTGTGTCCAGGAAGGCCCAGGCCCCCCGTGTCCCATGCTGCCCCAGGCCACCCCCAGAGTCATCTCTCCCCAACACTGCCTGTCCTGTGTTCAACCCTCCACGTCCTGCCAAACACACTCGGGGATACGAGGGGTGCAGGTATGGAGCCGGCCGGCCGGCCAGAGGAACAGCTGTTCACAGAGAACCAGTATCGACAGCAAGGCCTATCTACAGACAGACAACAGACAGACACACAAGACAAGATGTCAGATGCAGATCTATCTACAGATAACGATCCGCCCGTTCGTTTTCACCTTCCTGTATCACTGTGCAGATAACGGAGAAATACAGACACCTAGACCTATCCATCCATCCACCCATCAGGGCAGGAACTGAATTGTAACCACCTTGCCTCAGACTAATAGATCTTCAGTAAATATTTCCGGAATGAATAAATGAGTGTATAATTAGTTATTCCTAAAGGAATAGAAGTGGCTCCTGAAATAGCTCCCTGTATTACAACTGTCAGATTTTCATTGAGGAAGGAAAAGCTACAAGTATGTAATAATGAAATAACTCTGAAGGAAACCCGAACTTATCCACAATGGGGATCCCATCTCCACGTAAGTGAGACGAAGAGCAAGTCTGGCCTTCCTGGGTAAATTACTGCCCGCACGTGTGCCCCCAGGGAAGAGGGAGTCGACTCCACGCCCCAGGGGTTCCACCCTGGGCTCTTCTCTGCCCGTGGGCCCCAGCTGAGTTGGGCTGGAGACCTGCAAGAGGGAGAGGGAAGGAGCTCTGTTTTGGGGGTCCACAGGGGCACCCTGGGGTGTGTCACCCAATGTGGGGGTCACAGCCTCAGGTGGAGCTGAGCATGAGAAACGGGGTGGGCGGTCCGGCTGCAGGGGTCGGGGCCAGCACACACTGTGCTTCCGAAACTCAGCAAGGAGAAACCTGTCTGCATCTCAACCTGCACGCAGGCTGAGTCGCTCAGTCACGTCCGACTCTCGGGGACCCCTGGGACCATAGCCCGCCATGCTCCTCTGAATACTGGAGTGGGTTGCCATTCCCTTCTCCAGGGGATCTTATAACCCAGGGATCAAACCCAGGTCTCCTGCATTGCAGACGGATTCTTTACCATCCGAGCCACCAGGGAAGCCTTAGCTTAGACACTGATTATATGTTGAAATGATAGGCTTTTAGCACTATCAAGTGTAAGTATCATTGAGATTATTTCACTTGTTTTACTTCATTAATGTGGCTACTAGGAAAATTTTAACGGCCTCTGTGGCTTGTACCCCCAAGGCCCACTTTTCTTAGGGAGCACCCCTGGGTCTGGCTGCTCCTTCCATGAGGAAACCAGAGGAGGGGAGTCCTGAGCACCCCCTGGGGCCCTCAGTCCCATCTCTGGAGGACGGGGACCCCACTGCTTCTGCCGCCCCTGGGACCACGTGGCTCAATGAGAACCAAGGCATCGCCTCTCCAAGAAGGTGGCAGGGCGCCCGGAGGCCCTGAAGCCCACAGAACTGGGCGCATCCACACGTAAGGCAGATGAGTCCTTAGAAGCTGCAGAGGCACTGGCGGCTGCCTCCACGGGGCGGGCCCCCGAGGTGGTATTTGTTTCATTAATGCAGCGCTCAGACTCTCAAGCTCTGCCTCACACCCTAGCGTGATTCCAAAAGTGATTTCCACAATATGATTTACATACTAGCGGCGTGTAAATTTAGAATAATTTGGCCTGAATGATCCTTGCTAAAATAGATGACCACGAGAAGAGAATGGCAAATGAAAGCAGCCTTGCTCAGAATCTAAGCAATTTGCTGGCGAACACAAACGGCATTTCCCCAGATTATAATTTACACTGTATTAACTGTCAAGAGCGCTTTTGAGAAATATAGATAACAATTCAGATGCAATCGATAGGGAGTGACAGTTGATTTTAAAGCTTAATGCAAGACAAGAAAGAAATGACTGGGGCATCAGCTCTGGAAGAATAAATTTGTTTTGTATTTGATTTTTGTGTTAAATTTATTACTGCCAAGAAGAGCTCTCTTTCAATAATATTAAGAACAAGATGGTGAAATTGCAACACGTTCATCTCCCACAGTTTTCACAGCATTTCCAATACACAGTGATGCCCGCTCAGGACTGTACATAGATCCGATTAAGCAGCTACAGATTCCTCTAAGTTTGTGTTTCTGCCCCCTTCCCTGCAGGCTGCCCCTTAAGCTGCTGTGGAGATGGGCACAAGGGTGGGTCCTCCCTGGGGGATCACACCCTCCTGCAAGCCATCTCTCTTGACCCAGAGGATGCCCCGGAAGTTCTCAAGTGGCCCTAACAATAGGCTCCCTCCTGGAAATGGCTGACAGTCAAGAGTCCAGTGCAAACAAAAATTGGAAAAAAAAAAACGCAAGGCTGAAGCCCAGTCGTTTGATTGAGAAGGGTCGGTCTATCCCTGTCATAGTCCATAGAAGCCTTTTTTCAGTTCTGTCAAAACGTCCAGTGTATATAGTCTTAGGGTTTGATGTTTCTTCTGTGCAAAACCACAAGAACCTTCCTTGACAAATACCAGGGAAAAGAACATTTCCCTTTCAGCCCAGCTCTATTATCCTGCCTATTCTTCCCCTGCAGCTGGGGTTGCCTCACGCAGCCTGGACACTCAGAAACCCACCAGCGTGGCCAGAAATGAAATGATGAAAGTTGCCACAGTTCAAACTTATCCATACTTCTCACTTATGACATGATTGATTTTCCTTCAGAATGCTCAAGTACGGGATTGTCTTCCCTCTTTTCTCACTGTGGGAACAGCTAATGTATACAGCCGTGGCCTGCCAGAGACGGGAAGCGGTTGACATGTAGAAGAACAACTGAAATGAATACGGATGAAATTTGAAAGTGCAATTTTCCATCTGTCAATCACCTTTCAAAGGGACCTGTTAACCACCAATCGGGAGACCCCGGGCGAGGGCGTCCCTACCAGCAGCTCTCGGTGCAACGGGGCCCTTGGCCTCATTAATCAAGATATTAGCCGCTGATCAAAGTTCCGTGCAGGTACACGGCGTGGGCTCACGTTGCTCCAGGAATATTTTATTACGTTTCTCTCGGCGCTATCGATAATTTATATTTTGAATTAAAACAAATGGTCTCCTCTTAAACAGAATTTGATTAGGTGATGACAAAACCTATTTCTCTCGCTCTGGTGATGGTACACAGCAGACCCCCTTCCCTGAGTCGCCTCAGAAGAAAACGTGAGGTGCGCCCGCATTAAAAATGGATGGTCACCCCAACCCTTCCTGGCCGCAGCGCCAAGATGCCTCGAAATACAGCCAATTAAGGTTTATTTAATTATTAAGGTTGAATAAATAACAGCGAAACATGTTAAAAATCTTTCAGTTTCAGTCAATCATAATAAAAAATTAATGAGACTGGATAGAGAGCCATAAAAACTGATAGACTGCGATCGTGAATTATAAATCGGTATTGATTTTTTCCTTTGCAATAACACTCTCAGGTAATCGTATGTTGTCACATGTAAAGTGCACTTTCCTGGTTGAGACTAATATTAACTATCAAATATAGATGAGACGGAGGCATTTATGACACTTCAGATTTCACAAACAAAAAGCAAAAAAAATACAATTTGTGGAATAACAGCAGTACGGAGCAGAGAATCCTAGGGTGTTTATGGGGGCTGGCCGGGATCCCACTGAGCCGTGAATTCATAAGACACAGTTACCTTATTCTTCTCCTGCCATTTCTCCTCTGATATGTTACCTTGTTAGTATCACTAAGAAAAGCATAAATATTTTTTATTATTTGTGAGGCTCATCCTGTCTTGCTTAATAGACAGGCCACATGGAGTTAAAGCCGTATTATATGACCTGGTGCAGAAGTGATCATTCAAAAACCCAAAGCACATATTTTATACCGCCTGGCTTTATTAATTCTAAGCCCCCAAGAAATAGCGGGAGGATTTTCCAGCTTTCTGTTTATTGAAGTAACATGGAAACAAATAAGACATTTCCCTAGGCTAGCTCAGATAAAGTGGACAATTACTATTGGCATTCCACATGTAAATATTTAACACTTCACAGCTAGTTTGCACCTAAATACCCATTAGATGTTGCTACAAGCCTGGACACCATTTCCCAGCAGAGCGACATGGGGCGTCCTGGGCGATGGTTATTGGATTAGGGCGAACACAAATCTCGTTCTAAGCAGCGCGGGGAGGGGGCTGGGCCTGGACAGGGGTGGGCCTGCACAGGCCGCCTCCCTGAGCGACACAAACCAACTCCTCCAAGAAGCACACACAGCCGGTATTGGCACGGCCACCGCCGCCGGCCAGGCTAATTGATAACCATTGCTGCAGTTCGTTAGCGCCTCTGATCGGATTCCCCTCATTTGGGGGAAAACACAGAGGAGAGACTGGGGACAGAGGCCAGAGAGGAGCACGTGCGGCTGCCTGTCCGCGTCCGCCCCCCTCCCGCCACACCGCCAACACCGAGACGCAGAGCGCCACCATCCTTTCGGTGCTGGAGACCGCCGGTGTGCAATCAATACCCACGGTGTACAAGCCCAGCCGCTGGCAAAGCTCACGGCCACGCAACTGCCTCTTTTAAGTAACTTCTTCCTCGAGATAAATGAAAAGTACATTTGCTATAAGCAATATCTGGTCTGAGCTGAAGATCGGAACGTGGCCTGCCCACTCCGATTTTAAGCGGAGACCGCTAAGGTTTTCCCTCTAAATTAAAGCGATTCTGCCCCTCTGCTGGCACTTGGACTTTGACCACGAACGGCCTGGGATTCCTTTTCCTAGAGGGCAGCTCTCTCATCCTTTTCACGTTTCCAGGACTGGAAAATGCCTCTGCCTGCAATACCGTGCATCAGTGCCCGCCGCTCTGGACTGACAGGGCTGAACCCTCTGGGGCCGCCTCTCTGCAAGGAAGCCCACCCCGTGTCCACAGGCAGGGGGTCCCCAGCCTCTCACCCCTCAGGCCAGCGGCTCGCTGGGGACACTGGGTTTGCAAAGACACTGCTGACCATCTTAGGCCGCATCCTTGGTCCCCAGCTGGCCCTGTGGTCCCTGGAGTGGCTCCCTCTCCACCATCTCCCTCGTGCTCTGGGGGAAGGAGGTGACCCTCCCCAGAAACAGAGGCCTCTGGGCAGGGACTGTGGTGGAGGAGGACACCCGGGCTGTCACTCCCCTGGCCTGCCAGCTGCCTCTGGAGCCGCGGCCAAGCCTTAAAATTCAGCCCAAGAGCAACTTTAATAAAGTCTGGAAGCCGAGCCTGGAGATACACACGAATGCTGCCTCGTGAGATCGGCGGCCAAGGGGCTCTGAGTCTGCCAGGCTCCCACCCCCACCCATCCAAGCCTGCTCGCCTGCCCTCCAGGCGCCCCCCAGGGCTGACCACAGACCCTCCGAGGGACACTGACCACGGCCAGGAGCCCGGGCGCCCAGGGGTGGCCCCAGGTCCCCTTCGGGGGGTCCCACCGAACCAGGGGCACCCGCCCCGGGGCTCAGGCAACCTCCGAGCAGCCCACTCCCAGCCCTTCCTGGCCACGCTGACCTCCGCGCTCTGGAAACAATTACTCCTGGAAGGCCTGTCAATATCATTATTTTTACAAGAAATCAATACGCCTCACAAAGTTAATGGGGGATTCAGGCAGGAGCGTTTACCTCCTCACTGTCAGGGCCGGGCTCTGCTGGGCGCCAATGACAGATCCGCCAGCACCCGGCAGACGGCCGGCGCCGCGGGCAGGCGCGGAGGCCGTGCTAACGAGCCCGCCCGGGGCCGGGCCGCGGGGCCGCGGGCAGGGGCCCCGGGGCTCTGCTCGTGGGCGAGAGCACGGGCGTCCGGGACGGCCCGGCCTTCCCCCATAAGGGGATGACCCAACACCCCAGCCTTGAGCACAGACTGTACAGACGCTCACAGTCCCCAGGCCAGTGCGGGCTGGACGACGGACAGCATCCATTGTCTGCAGAAAGGACACTGCTGTGTCCCCTCCCCAGGCCCCGCCACAGCTCACTGGGCAAACGCTTAAAACGCTAACAAGATAAACACACACACACACATATACATACATGCATGCATGCATGGACGCGCACTCACGTTTCACAAACAAAAGGCAGAAACAGATGCACAGAATCCTCAAATCTGAACTGCAAGGGGTCCAGACAGCCCTGCCCCACCACCCGTTGGACAGATACTCAGCAGACCTCAATGAAAGTGCCTTCATAGCGCAATTCTAGGCCCAATCTCTCTCTTTAAACCCCAAGGACTTGTTCACGGGGTCCCCCTGCTCCCAGGGCACCCCCGCCCGCGCCTCCCCATGCTCTGTCCTTCCCCAGGTTCACAGATAAGGCGACCGAGGCGGCCCAGGTGTGGGCCCGCAGCGCACTCCAGCCACGCGGCAGCCGCGCCCTGGAAGTGTCCAAGCCCGCAGCCTCCTGCTCAGCAGCGGATGCGCGCACAGACCTGGCCGCTGGGCAGTCATGTGGTCAAAGGGGAGGGTTCAGACGGCTTCCTCGTGGCCACAGCTCAGCACACCCGCTCCTACTGGGCACAGGTGCCGCCAGGCCCACACGGCTGATGGAGGACAGATCCAGCTCCGAGACTCAGGGGCCGGTGCAGCCGCGAAGGCACCATCCCCAACATCGCCGCCCAGCGCCCACTCCATAGCCTCCTGCACCTGCCCTCCAGGCCACCCCCCATCCACAGACCCAGGGGCAGCAGGTCATCCTGTGCAGCTGTGCCCATCCCCGCCCCAGGACAGGAGCCGGGGCACGGATGCCAGGCTGCGGGCGTCTGATCCCCCGGCCGCTCTGACCACAGCACCGCTCCTCAGCCTCGGCCTTGAGGCAGGACCGTCCTCGGCTTACCCGGCTGACCGTCCCCATCTCACACCCCATTCGCCTTCACGCCATCAAGTCTCCTACACTTTCTTCTCTCTCAACAGCCTGTTTTTAAACCCCCATGTCCCCAGGTCCCTGAGGCCGGGAAGAGTGACCACAGGCCCCCTGGGAAAGGTATCCACTTCCATTGCCCATTCCACCTTCTGTGGGTGTGGGGTTGGAAGTGGAGGGGGGTGGTTTTGCCTGTTCTTAGGAGAGCAGGGACAGACAGGGAGCCTGTAGTTCAGAACCACTGTAGCCAACGTGCCGGTGAGAAAGATGGGACAAGCTTCCAAGGCAGACTTGGGGGAAACGGTGACCTCGGGCTCCCACATGAATGTACACGGCCGAGCACCAGCCACCCCCACTCCCCCAGGTGGACCTACGGACACGCAGGGCAGCCCTGGTGGCCTGCAGGGAGCTTTGCAAACAAAGGAACGACTGGTACTGGCAGAGGCGTTTCCACAGGGCCTCCGTGAGGACACGTGGTCACTGCTCTTCCTGGACTCGTGTTCATGTGATTTGGGCAGCACACGCAGAGCGTGTTCATACCCACCCATGTGCCCGGGAACACGTGTCCACCCGAGCAGGATTCCCCTGGGAGAAGCGGGTGCCACCAGGTCCTGCCGAAGGAACAGCCCCCAGCTCAGAAAGCTCCCCGGCCCCCCGCTGCAGACAGGTATGGGGGACCCCCTGCACCAAGAATTTCAACTGTGCCAGATCCTTGGGTGCCTGAACCTGCCTCCACTCCTGGCTCCCAAGCGGAGGAAAACACAGGCCAGACTCTGGGAAGGGGCTCCGGAGCGCCTCTCCCTGCTATCAACAGTTTGGAATTTACACTGGCCCTTTACATCATTACCCGCCTCTTCACAGCTTTTTAGGACCTTAATGCAAACCGTATGCAGAGCTGCCTGCTCGCCAAGCCCCGCCAGCAGCTGCCTTCGGATTGGCTCCTGCCGGATGGGAAATAGAGGTCTCAGAGGGGAAAAAACAACAAACAGATCTCTTGTCTACAAAGCAGAACTCAAAACATTTTTCATGCATTCTAGGCTGCTCTAGAAGCAGCAGGCTGTTTAAAAAAAAAAATACCTGGCCCAAATTGAGCATTTGCTTGACATGATGGAAACGTGAGTGCTATTTTCTGTTATATCGCCCTATTCTACATCGACAAGAATATATTTTTTCCCTGTTCCCAACTGATTTCACAGTAGTGAACTCCGTTTATGAATTATCTGACACATTTCTTGCAATTCTTCTGACAACAGTGCTCAGTGGAAATTTCAAGGCCCCTCTCTTCTGACAAGTAGAAATATCAATATTTGAATAAATTGTGGATTTTAAACTCCTCACTCTGATGCGTCACAGCAAGGAAGACTGAATTCTTCTTTTACCGGGTCTAATCCCCCTGAGCCCCGGGAAGAATCTGTATGCGGCGTTTCATTACAAGAAAGCACTACTGAGTGACATTTGAAACACACATCTAAGTCGACCTGATGAAGTTTACTTCCTTCCAACAACAAACAGCAGCTCTGTGTTAGTCCCCCTTCCCCGCAAAGAGCGGCACAAGCGTGGTGTCTGAGCAAAAAGCCGAAATGTTGATTCACAAATTGACAGGCCAATCTTTAAACAAATGGGCTTCTTGGGGGAAGAGCACGGCTTTGTTTGAGCCAAGCATCTCTCGAGCGCCCGACGGGAACATTCTGGCCTGATTAGAAGGGACTTGTTAGGTCCGCAGACACTCAGGCCCCACGTTTTAACAAGCATGCAAAGAAAACAGGGGGAGATAACAAAACATTGTCATTACCGTCCCCCGTGTCTCCATGTGCCTTCGAGCCCTTGCACACATCTCCTCTGGCAGCTCACGCGTGGTCAGGCGCCCCGCACCAGCCAGGGAGGTCCCCCAGCAAGGGGGCTCTCTGAGTGCGCACGGGACCGATGGGCTGGGGGGAGTGGGCGCCTCCGGCCGCATCCTCGCCTCTTCGTGGGTGCACACACATTCAGAGCATCGCTGAAACACCCCACGGCCTGCACCACGTGATGGATGGCCCGCGTTTTCCCGGGGACAGCTGGCAGAGCTGCCGCCTCCAAACCAACCCTTGTGGTCCCAACACCACAGCCACAGCACCCCAGAGCCACAGCTCCTCGAAATGCCTTCCTTGTAAAACCAAATACCAAGATACCAGCCGGAGGAAAACCTCTGGATCCTCAGGGAGGGGCATCAGGACACAGGTGGCCACCTGCGAGGGGAGCAGAGGGGCTGGTCGCTAGGAGCTGCACTGGGGCAGCGGCCTGGGGCGGGCTGCTCGGGACCGGCCCCAGCAATGCCCAGGGCCCGGGGCGGGGGCTGCCCTTGGCCTCAGTTTCCCCATCTGTGCAAGGCCGTTGTACTGCCCGCTCTTCCAGTCAGTCCGTGCGTGGCCAGGCCCGGCTGCTGTTCTCCTATCTGAATCCCATGTTCTTGTTCCCAGAAAAGCTTAAGCCGGAGCACGTCCAGCCAAAACCTGTATTCATTAATCTCATTGCTATCCTTTGTGCAAACCCTGCCAGAAAACTCTGGATTCATCATCATGACGTCCCTCATCCTATGGATGGGAAAACCAGGCCTGGGGGCTCACAAGCTCATGTCTCATCTCAGAAAAGTCCAGGGGTCCCCAGGAGGGGAGGCTCCTCTCAGGGGGCTGGGCCAGGGCCAGCGGGGACCCCCCCACACCACCCTACATCCAGGCCCAGCTTGAACAGGAGCCGAGGTGGAGGGCCCCGTGCCGTCTGGACAAAGGGCATCTGTGAGTCTCCCTGGCGCTGGATGTGGACGGGCCGGGAGGCCTCTGGGAGGACGGCTCCCAGACCCACTTCCCGACAGCCGGACATGGGGGGACACGGGCTGGCGACCTCTGCTCTCAAGCCCCGTTAGCAGACAGTCTCCTGTGCAGGGTGCTTTCTTATTCCAGACATTAACACGCAGCCCCAGAGTGAAAACACATACTCCAGCAGCGAAAAAACTGGGGCAAGTCAGGGAGAAAAATGCAAAAAGCAACTGCAGAGCCTAGCCGGTCCTCCTGCCAAGACGGGAGGTGCGGGCATCTCGCTGTCCTGGCCGCTGGCACGTTTGCCCGGGGCCCAGGGAAGGGCTGGGTCAGTCTAAACGGGGTCTTTGTCCACCCTTGTCCCAAGTGGTCACGTGACGCCTCCATGTCAATCAAGGCCCTCTGCCCAGTCCCCAGGGGCAGGAGCAGCCTGAGGCGTTGACGGGGGGAGGATGCCTGGGTGCCTTCGTCCACCTAAATGGAAGGGCAGGGGTCGCACTGGCCTGCACTGTGCTGGGACCCTTGGGGGCAGACCCCAGGTGGGGACCCTGGCTGGAGGCTTCCGGCCACCCCGGCCCTGCCCATCACACACCCAGGCCACCTGCCCGCTCCCCCCAGCAAGCAGGGCGTCACGTGAAGAGTGCAGGACCATGTAGGGAGGAAGAAGGAACCAAAAAGGAACCCCAGACTCACCCTGAGCACCCGTCAGGTCTGGGATAGGCAGGGAGAGAGAGAGAGGGGAACAGAGCTGGGCGGGACTCGGTCCCTGCACCTGGGGAGTGGGGTGCACCGTGGGCAGCGCCCCTGGACTGGGCGCCTGACCGAGCACAGGGCCCCAGACACACGTCTGCTGCCCCAAGAGGTCAGGGGGCCCGGTGCGCTGGGTCTGTTCTGGCTTCCCCAACAGAACCAGGGCGGAGACAGGTGGGTGGCAGACACAGGAAACTCGACGCCCGTTCGTAGAGTCCATCTCACAGCCTCGATGGGCTCCAGGCGCTCTGTGATGGGTGTGTGCTCAGCTGCTTCAGTCGTGTCCGACTCTGTGTGGCCCTCTGGACTACAGCCTGCCTGGCGCCTCTGTCCACGGAGCTCTGTAAGGGGTGGCCTCATCTAAAGAGAACTGCCAAGGACCCAGGGCCCACAAATGATGATGGCGAGTCCTTGCCTTGGCATCTGGGACAGGAAACAGGGCGGTCGTGAACTGCACACACACGGGTGCGCACACACACACACACACACACACAGGGTAACCAAGCGGAGGTGGCTGTGGCTGGGATTCCACCCAGGGAGCCTGCTCACAGGAGGTGTGACTCTCCATGAAGTTTGTTGTGACGAGGAGGAGCCCAGACACCCCACGCTGGGAGAAGCAGCAGCCAGGACGCTGGAAAAGCTGTGCCCACAGATGGCTGGGCATGTGGAGGCAGGCACAATATTTTATCTAAATATCCCAAAGCAAACATATTCGCGCACGACACCCAGCACACAGCCACCTGAAGACACCGGGTGCTGGCTCGTGCTTCTTCCGATCTGCCTAGAAATGCGTGTTATGTCAAATTCTCGGCAGAATAAAGATGAGACGGGACCGGCAGAGGGGGCGGCTTCAACCCCCTGGGAGTCTGGCTCCTTCTCCCGTGAGTAGGGGGAAGCCCCTGGGGGCCACCCCTGGGCCCACACGATTTGCTCATCAAAAAATCAGGGTGACCCCCATTTCTCAGACACGGCAGGTGAGGTCCAGGGAATGAGATGGGATCCCCCAGGGCCTCGGGGTGAAGGCAGGGTCTGAGAAACACCCCAGAACCGGCAGAGGACCCGAGGGCAAGGCCCCCGCTGTTACCCCAGAGGCGAGGGCCCCACAGGGAGGCCGAGGAGAGGGGACAGGCACTCGGAACAGCACCATCAGGACGGGGGGACGCACTGTGCCCTCATCAGCTCCAAGGCCCTAGGCGAGCTGCTCTCCCGTCAGCCAGTCTCCCCGTCTGTGAAACGGGAACCACCTGCTCCTCTGTGTTCCCTGGTAGGCTTCCACATGAATGCAACGGGACGACAGAGGAAGCGCACTGTACACCCCCCTCGGCCCTGAGCGTGCGAGCATCACCGGCGCGGTCATAAGCTTCTGCTCTTGAAGCGCTCTGCGACAGCGTGAAGAGGAGTGGGTGTGGGCCATCGCGCGCTGTTTGGGAACCAACCCCGATGGCTCAGGGAGGCATCTGAGAGCTCCGGGATGGGAAGCGCCCCATGAGTGAGGGCTCAGGGCTCAACTGCGGTGGCTGGGGTCGGTCACATCTCAGGGGCCCACCGGGGCACAGCTGAAGTTGGGGGGACACCCCCAACCCCAACCTCAAGCACAGCTCAGGGCCTGGCCACTGGGGCCCTGGGAATGAAAACTCAGCTACCCTGGGGACCCCCGGAACTGATGGGGCTCCTGCTTATCCGAGGGCCCCAGGGCCACGTCGGGTCAGAGGTCAGTTCCAGTCCCCCAGGAGTCCTCTGCAGAGACAGAGCCAAGGAACCCCAGGTGGCCTCAGAGGGGCAGACCTCCTGCCCCAGCAGCACCCCTTGAGCAGGGGCTGCAGGCTGTGGGTGAGGGTCCGGAGACCCCAAGGTCACATCCAGGCCCCAGATGCCAAAATGCCAGCTGGGAAAGGTCCCAACAGGGAAAGAGTTAGCAAGAAGCACAGCAGATCTGTAAACACAAACGCAGAACAAAAACCCACTTCCTTCCCATATTCCAAGTGGAAGACATCTGATGCGTATCTGTCACTTAGGTGCTTAATTACAGACAGGATAGGCTTTCACTTTGAGAGCATCCAGCGAGGGGGAAAGGGACAGAACCACGAAGTTTATCCCAAACAAGCTGAGATGGTCTGAACTATGAATACCAGTGGGGTCTGAGCAAAGGATCATTTCAGCAGAAGCATCAGACTTGCTGCCTGGTGATGCCGAATCTCACGTGAGGTCCAGGAGGCTCCGCACTGGCTGGGGGGCCCTCCCTCTGCGTAAGCTAAGAGAGCGGAAGGGGTGGTATTAGTGCGGTAATAACCCTAGTCCAGACGTTACTGAGCTCCCCTGGCCTGGGGCCCCCTGTGGGGCAAGGGCTGCTCCCAGAAGGTGATGACTCTCCAAGAAATCACTAAGCCCCCTGTGAGGCGAGGACCCATCCCTGCTGCTTTGCAGATGCAGAAACAGAGGCTCAGAGGCATGGGAGTGACTTGCCTCCTCCCCTCATACACACACACACACACAGCTGACCTTTCAGCTCCTCCCTGCGTCGGTGGGGTTAGGAGACGCAGGAAGCAGTGTCCTCCCAACACCCGCCCCCTCCTCACCCGTAAGACACCTCCAAGGCTGAGGGTTCAGAGACCAACCCAGCCCAACATGGATGCTTCAGGCGCCACATCACAGCTGCAGAAGACCAGGCGGGGTCCAGGGGCTGAGTCCCGCCACGCCCCCTCCTCACCCGTCACACTTACAAAGGAACAACTGAGTCAGGGGACAAGTCAGGTGTTCACAAAGCCTTGTGTCAAACCTAACTTGGGGAATCTAAGAAAGAACTCTAGACTTAGAGGAAGATCAGAAGTCAAACTGGACCACCGGACTAAGGAGAAGGTGTTAGGAAAGTAACAGAGCTGCCATCTCCACGGTCCCAACCTCCTCTGCAGGGCACCCGCGGGGACCCTGTGGGTCACGCTGACTGCTCAACCATGACCGGCTCTCCCCACCCCACAGGTCAGAGCCGTCAGGAGTGGAGCCCAACACGTGCGCACGCACGCACGCACACACGTGTGTGCACTCGTGCACGTGTGTGCGCCTGGGAGGGGATCTGGGCTCGTGGGGTGGGTAGGAGCATCCTGGCCCACAGAGGAGGCTCCCTTTCTGTGCAGAGACCTGCTGGCCCTTCGCCCTCGGTGACCAGCCCAGCCTCTTCTTTAAGCCCTGTGACCTGTGCCTAGCATGGTCCTTGGCACACAGCAGGCAGTTCACAGATGCGTGAGCCAGGCCCTGGCAGAGGCTGGAGGTGACTCCCCAACCACGCCGCCCAGGTCAACATGCCCTGGGCATCACAGGTGGAAGGGAGCCTCATCCTGGATGCTGCAGGCGGAGGGGAGGGGGGCACCCAGACACGACTGAGATGCGTGAGGTCAGCCGGAGGGCAGGCGCCACAAAGCACGGGCCGGGCTTGAGAGCCAGCAGGCGGAGGCAGTGACCGAACTGTCTGGCATCAAGATCTGCAGGGTATGGAAGAGCTCTGCTGAAGAAGCAGTATTTGAACTGAGCCTCTGAATTAGAGCTCAGACTGGGATGAGCAGAGACGGGGAAGGTGTCTGAGGCGGAGAGACCAGCGTGGGCCAAGGCAGGCGGGGGTTGCTGGGGACCCACAGGTGATGGGACCGCCCGGGGAGGGGCCGGTGGAGTGACCAGGCCACGCGGTGAGGCTGGCCTTCAACTCTCCACCCCCGAGGAGCCCGGAAACATTCCAGCGGCCCCTGCCCCTGTGTGTAAAGGGCAGACAGCTCTCCCCTCGCTCTGACCACAGGAGACCGGGTGGAACCCCAGGTGCTCGTCTGGGAACAGAGCCTGGAAACCACTCCAAGCCTTGAGGGGTGCCCAAGTCCTCTGGGCCCCAGGAGCCTCCTCTGCAGGAACAGGGTGCTCAGTAAATACTGAGCAATGAATGAAGCAGAAGAAAAAACAAAAGAAAGGAACCCAAGTGCATCCCTGAGCCCCTCCAGGTGTCTGCAGCAAACATCTGGAGGAGGGCACTGGCTGCCCTTGCTGCCCAGGTGCTGGAGGACCTGGAAACACCAGGAAGAGACTGGCCCCTTAGGACCCCCGGGATGGTGTGGACACCACCACAGGGCAGAATGTCAACTGGCCTCCCCGGAGAGTGGCTAGCTCCTTTGATGGACCAAGAAAGATTAAGGAAAGGAGAAAAAGCAGACCTGGATTATGAAAGCTCAGAAGAATCACAGAGAGCAGTACTTCTGAGCGCACCCAGATGGACGGAGCCCACACGAGGGTTACGGCCCCAAAGGGTATTCCACGGAATCAGATGCTCTGCGGGGCAGGAAGGGCTGGGCACGCTGCCAAGTGCCTGGTGGGGCTGGCAAGAATTCGGCAGAGTGACTGGGGTCAGCTGTGCTGCAGGAGGGGTCTCCAGGCTCAGCGTTCCCTGAACCCCAGACTCCTCCTCTTCAAAAGGGAATCCACTGGCCCCCAGAACGCTGCTGTGAGGCTGGGGTGGCCCCAGGGGACCGCGGGCAGAAAGGGACAGCCAGGAACACCCGCTCGCGTGCCACTGGGGCAGAGCTGAAGACGCACCAGCGAAGACCAGGAAGCTTGGCCTCCGAGGCTGCCAGTGTACACTCGAACACGAGGAAGCACAGCAGGTCTGACCCAAGAGCCCGGGTGAGAGTCACTTTCTAGGATAAAAAAAAGCTTCAGCTTGTCGGGAACAAAGTGAAACGTGAAGGGACCACGAGGTAAGGGGGTGCCTCTGACGTGGGCAGGGCCGTGCACAGGGCCACGCGCAGCGGTGTGGAGGGGGCTCTGCCCAGGCAGGAAGACACTGGCTGGCACCCCTGGCCTGCTCCCACAGGACGCCAGCCGAGACCTTACTGCCCAGCGTCACAGCCAGACAGGACAGCGAACATGCCTGGGGGCAGGGTCACCCGGGCTCGAGAACCTGGGGGCACCCACTTGGCAGAGGACACCAGACGGACCTCACTGAGCCTGCAGACAGAGGCCACCGGCTGCGACCTGCCGCCCTCGGGAGAAGGCCCCAGGCCATGGCTCCCCTTCGGAGCCCTCTGTCAGGTCCACCTTCACACCCGCCAGGTGGGGCCTCGCGAGGCAGACCCAGGGGGTCTCAGTGGAGCAGCTCCCAGCTGAGACCCTGTCCTCTCCTGGGTACGTGGCCCCCAGCCCAGAGGGCCAGAGTCGTGTGCCCTGCTAGAAAGCCCAGTATGACCCGCACCTGAGGGCTGCTATCAACACCCCCAGAGGCTCAGAGGCATGGGGTCTCCAGAGACACCCTGACCCCCACGCCTGCCCTTTCACCCCAAACTTGCCTGGCGGCCAAGGTCGGCCACCGCCCGGCCCCCACTCCCTTGCCTCAGCCTGTGCCTGCCCTACATGGCACTCGCCGCGGACACGCCACCCCTGTGGACCCCCGGGGAGGCAGGGCCAGCAGGCCTCTCCCAGGACAGCCTGGCAGGCCGGCATGTGTGGGGCTGAGTCAGCACTTGCCGATCCATAGAGAAGCTCTACACACTCCCACTGGGGCCTCACCCGGAGGCCCTGGAATTCTCTGCTGCTGGACCAGCGCTCCCTCTGACAGAGGCCCTCCTGCTCAGCTGTGGCCCCCAGAACCTCTGTACCCACCAGTACTCAGCCAACCCCTGCTCATAGGTGGGCCCACCAGGCAAGGCAGACCCCCTGGACCAGGGCACAGACAGCCGAGACGGTGTACCCCAGACAGCAGAGCGGGTTGGCAGGGCGGCCGGACGGCGTTGCCCCCATCCCAACTGCAGGAGGTCACGTGCGTCCACAGGACCCTTGGTGTCTGCTATTTCAGGCAAACTCTGCTAAGCAGATAGCAATTTAAAATCTGTGCCCTGCCTCACACCCTGCAAGCCCTGAAGGGCAGGCCTGGTCCTAGGCAGCTCTGTCAGTATCTATGAGGCGCAGTGAACCCCACGGGGGCAGGACTGGTCCGGGGCTGATGAGCCTCCACTGAGTACCCTGAGTCTTGAGTCCCTGAACCCTGAACTGTGCTATGAGACCAGGGCCCTGGGACCCCGGGGCGGAGCCAGGAGCTGCCCACATCTTACAGAAGGAAAGGCTGAGGCCCAGGTGGGACAGCCCAGGTGACCGGCTGACACCGCAGTGAGGGTCCCAAGAAGGCAGGCAGTGAGGGGGTCCTCTCTACAGACCACCGCATGGCGGGAGGGTCCCAGGTGGGCCGGAGGAGGCCACAGCCCATACTGTGGCCTGTCAGGCCCGTATGCACACAGACCTTCCTCCCACACTTTCCTGGGACCCTGGGCTCCCCTGTGTCCCACCCCCCAGATCTCAATTTCTCTCTCAATAGATACGCTGCATGAGATGCCCAATGTGGTCCCCCCAGGGGCCAAACCAGCAGGGTCCAGTTAGGGTGCAGGGCACAGGCACGTCCTGCCCACAGCAGCAGCAGCAGCAATGACAGTTATCATTGTTGTTATTATTTTAGACTCAGAACCAGCAGCAATAGCTGGGGTCACTGAGCGCTGACCAGTTGGGCCTGAAGACTGGGTACACTGCCCCCTCAGCCCCCTCTCACTTCAGTGTAAATGACACAGTCAGTCTTGTTATCTGCTCCTCAGAAGATAGTCAAAGCCATGGTTTTTCCAGTAGTCATGTATGGATACGAGAGTTGGACTACAAAGAAAGCTGAGCACCAAAGAATTGATGCTTTTGAACTGTGGTGTTGGAGAAGACTCTTGAGAGTCCCTTGGACTGTAGGGAGATCGAACCAGTCCATCCTAAAGGAAATCAGTCCTGAATATTCATTGGAAGGACTGATGCTGAAGCTGAAACTCCAATACTTTGGCTACCTGATGTGAAAAACTGACTCATTTGAAAAGACTCTGATGCTGGGAAGGATTGAAGGCAGGAGGAGAAGGGGGTGACAGAGGATGAAATGGTTGGATGGTATCACCAACTCAATGGACATGAATTTGAGTAAACTCTGGGAGTTGGGGATGGACAGAGAGGCCTGGTGTGCTGCAGTCCATGGGGTCGCAAAGAGTCCGACACAGCTGAGAGACTGAACTGAACCTCAGAGGACAAAACTCCAAGGCTCAGGAAATTTAATTGTCCCAAATCACAGTCTGGAAATGATGGAGCAGCATCAAACCCTGGGCCTTCTGACTCAGAACACGTGGATCCATCCATATACAGGGTGGTCTGGGCCAGCAGGTGAATGCAGCCTGGTCAGGGGGGCAGACCGGCCAGGTCCCCAGCCCCGCCCAAGCCCCCCCAGGCCCCAGCCAAGGTCATAGCCACGCCCCGTAGACCTACAGCCACGCCCACAGCCCTGTCAGGGCCACAGCCACGCCCACAGCCACGCCCGTATGTCTACAGCCCCGCCCCTCATCCTGCCCACAGTCCTTCAGGGCCCCAGCTCCGCCCACAGCCCCGCCAGGCCCCAGCCAGGTCCCTAGGTCTGCAGCCTCGCCCACAGCCGACGAGATGCACGCACCCACGTTTTCCGTAGCAGCTGCGTGAAAGGACCACTCAACAGCAGATTCATTTTCCAAAAGGCCTTCCTGAAAATCAAATTAGTGCATGTGGAGATAAAGTATCAATAGATGCTAAATAAAACACAGCCCATCCTGCACTGCTCTGAACAGATGTTTCCAGGAGCTACAAATCCGACACAAAGTCCTGCTCACCACCCAGCTCCTTCCCTGACCACATATGCTGGGATTTGAGAAAGTCTACCTTCAGGAGTTAGGGACAAAGACAGTGTCCTCAGCCCCGCTGGCATTAAATGCCCATGGATATATTAAGGCTGGAATCTGTGTGGTAACAATCCCTGATGCATTTGGAACACCCTGATTCAAAAAAACTGAGCAGGTAAAGCTTGTAACCTCGGGACGCAGGATGAGTCAAGTACAGGTGATTTAAGAGGGCTGAGGACACTGCATTTAACTGGGAGGAATTTCAGTTCCTTAGAAGGCACCTCACTGCTTCCCGAAGCACCCACTGCCAGCCACTCGTTCATTCATTGAAAAAGAACACGGTCCAGACCCACGCAGGTAAAACACGGGCAGGAGCACCTCACCGTCCACCAGTGGGGACCAGAAAGGGGGGTGTGCGAGGCTGAGGGTGGCATACAGGACCCTCCGTGAGGGGCGGGAACGAGCCCGAGGAGCAGGCAGAGGGGAGGAGGGACTTCATGGGTGGAAGATTCAGGAACCGCAGACGTGGGATCTCAACGGGCAGAGAAGAGCTCACACAGCCTGGCAGCGCGGAGGCTGTGATCAGGGCTGGATCCAGGGAGTCAGCACCCCAGAGCGTGAAGTCAAAGACTGATGATCCAACCCAAGAGCCTCAGGTCACACTGGGCACCACCGGAAGCGCCCAGAGCTGGGGGTGGAGGGAGCCCGAGTGGGGCTGGGCAGAGAGGGCCTGCCCCCGGCCCAGGAAGTCCGAGAAGAAACCAGGTACAACCCACAACCGCCCAACCCCGCCACCCCCACTGGAGAGTGTGTGAACAAACGCCGGGAGAACTGTGCACCAGGGCTCCAGTGGACAGTGAGGCCACCTAAGCGCAGGCAGCAGGGCCCTGGATGCCTCGGGGAGGGCCCGGGACTGTTGCCCACAGCCTGCACTGACCAAACCTGCCATGCGGAGGCCGGTACTCCCTGGAACTGGGCTCGAAAGCCAACCCTTGGAGGGCGCCTGATGCAGGGCTTCCCAGAGCTCCCGAGGGACAAGAGTGTGTCCGTCTCCCCCACCCCTCTGAGTGCCGAGGAGGCTGTGAGAGACAGGAGGAAGCACGTCCTTTTCTGTCTCACCCTGTTTTTAATGAAGCCAGAAAAGCGGAGCAGCCAATGACAGTAAATTCAGGAGCTCACTTGCCTGGTTAGTGTAACCAAACAGGCTCCACAGGTGGTGGGACACACGGAACGCCTGCGTCTGGAACATCACTCTGGACAAACCGCGCAGCCGCAGAGGTCAGCGTCGGCACCAACCTCCCCTCATCGCACATGGTGTCCGCTCTGGCCTCCCAGATTTTTAAGTCAAAAATGGACTCAACATAGTTCTCAACTGAATTAGTGCATAAAAGTTCTTGGTTTTCCCATAAACACTGAGATTTCAGAGTAACAAGGTCCAGAACATTCTCCAGGCAGTGGTAACACAGCAAAGCATCATTGGTCTAAACGGAGAGAGGAGATCCCAGAGGCCTTGAGGCCACAGAGGTGAGGTCCGGTCTGCTTCACGCAAGAGCAGCCTGACCCAGGGCCACCCCGACAGCGCCTCCCGTGGCCGCACTCAGGCACCGGCGGGAGCTCATCACCTCTGGGACCGTCCTTGTGCCCAGGCTGAAAGCTTGGAACCTGGGGTAGTGCCTTTCTCTACCGTCCTGCCCTACTTCTGGCCATCACTGCCCTGAGACAAGGCCTCAGACTCCTGAAGACAGTCACATACGCCATCCTCCAGGTCAGGGCCCTGGAGGCTGAGTCACAGACAGTGAGGTCTGGATGGTAGGACCACCGACCTGCCCTGTCCCCTGGAGGGGTGGGGGGCTAGTGCACTCAGGAAGGAGCCAGAGATGGAGTGGAAGAATCCTTACATGGTGAACTAGACTTCTGCTCCATCATTTACACATCGTCATGTGCTTTTTAGAGACCGTGACGTTCCCAGCCCAGCTCTGCTTTGCGTCTGCTTCTGCAGGGCGCACTCCTTCGGCTACCAGAAATACACTGAGTGGGCAGGGGGGTGCAGGGGGTGGACGGGGGATGAGCTCTAACAGGAACTGTCACCATTCGGAGCCACTCCACCCACGTCCTGGAAGCACATAACATCCAGCACAGGAAGCGATGCCTTAGGTCAATTTCAGATGCTAATGACTTACTCAGAAACCTAACCGATGTGTAATACATCTGAATCACTGTAAAAAGGATCATAAAAATAACTGATGCTCAATCTACAAGTTCTTTGAAAATACTTATACAAAGATGCAAAAATCACCTATAAACTTATTACACACAGCTAATCACAATTACTGGGGCTTCCCAGGTGGCGCTAGTGGTAAAGAACCCGCCTGCCAATGCAAGAGACAGAAGAGACGCGGGTTCGATCCCTGGGTCAGGAAGGTCCCCTGGAGGAGGGCATGGCAACCCACTCCAGTGTTATTGCCTGGAGAATCCCATGGACAGAGGAGCCTGGTGGGCTACAGTCCATGGGGTCGCAAAGAATCAGACACAACTGAGTGACTTGGCACACACACATGCAATCACAAATGCTAGTCTATTTCCTCACAGGGGCTTCCCAGGTGGCTTAGTGGTAAAGAATCTGCCTGCAATGCCAGAGACCTGGGTTCGATCCCTGGGTTGGGAAGATCTCCTAGAGAAAGAAAATGGCAACCCACTCCAGTATTCTTGCCTGGAGAATCCCATGGACAGAGGAGCTTGGCAGGCTACAGTCCACAGGGTTGCAAAGGGTCAGACATGATTGAAGTGACTTAGCATGCACTCTTATTTCCTCATAGCTCCTTATCCATATATTTTTAATTGGGATCATAGAGTATATACACCTTTATATCCTTTCCACTTCACTGTATGCAGTAAGAATGCTTCTGATTTATTCAGTAATCTACATTTTAAATGGCTGCCTCATCGTCCCTGGGATAGGACATGGGGCTGCCTACTTTTTATCGTGATAACAACACAATGAACCTCTTCACTCATAGATCTGCATTGCTTTATTGGCAATTCTCTGATCTGTCATTGCGTCAATACTGGTTGACATGGCCATTCCAGTCTCTCCTGTAGACTTTTCATTTCTTTCGTTTTCTTCTCGACATCAGCGGTTATGTTTTGTCACATTCACAGCTAGTGTCATTAGTGGGAGACTGAGGAGCCCCTGCAGGCTGAGCCTCTCGTGGGTCTTGAACGAGGGTCCCCCAGCAGTGCCCGGCCAGAGACATGACAGCTTCATTCCTGGAAAGGATGGTGTTTCACTCAGCCAGTGGAGAGCTGGGACTAATATGGACACATGCAAGGCTATGCAAACATTTGTAGGAGAACGGCCTCCTTAATAATGCATCGTGAAGACCTGGTGATGAGTTGTTAAAACACATAAGATGGGAATTGAATTTAAAGCCAAGACATTCAAGTCGGTAACATATCTGGGTGGGTGGACCCCTGACCCGTTCTAAGAAGGCAAGCCAGACGCCTGGCGCCACATTTAGCCCCCGAGGGAGGCTCTCCGAGCGTGGTGACTGGATTCAACGTGGCTTCGTTAGGACACACACGGAGCTATTTCTCTGCTAGGAGAAGAGGGTCTGCGCCCCTCAGCGGCTACAAAGGTGTCACAGAACTAGAGGCCACACAACTACAGGCTCACTTCTGGCTGTGCACAGAACGGCGTTGAAAGCAGAAAAGGTAACACCCTGGGGATACTTTTGACAGGAGGTCAGCCTGGGCCCGGGTGCACTCTGGGGCCTCCCTTGGAAAGGAGGGGAGGTCTGCACGCGGCTATGTGGCTCTTCGTGTTCACTACAGACCCCCATAACCACAGGGGACCCCACACAGCCCTACACACCCGCCTGCCCTGCCGTGGTGACATTACCTGTCATCCCCGAGAACTGGGCCCCCAGACAGTAGACACCAAATAGCTCCAACTGTTGGCTGGCCTGTCCAGGCTGGCCGTGAGCTGTCTGAGGGCAGGGCCCATGGTCTGTCTCGTTCTGGATGGCTCCTCTCAGGCCTGATGCAGAGCCGAAAATCAGAAATGTGCTCTGAATTTTAGAAAAACATGGGGGACTTTCATCATGCCCTTTCCCACTCTTGTTCCAGCAGCCTCGGGACAGCCAGTCTGGGCCCGCTGGCCACTCCAGCCACAGAGACGAGGCAGGCCAGATACATGCTGCCGCTTTTACACAGAGAGACCTACTGGCCCCCCGCCTCCTGGCCTGCTCCAGCCGGCTGTCCCCAGGCCCCTGAGCAAGGCAGGAGGGGGTCTCGTCCCCTGAGCGGTGCCCTGAGGGCTTTCCAGGAGAGCCCAGCTGGTCTCTGGGGAGCCCCTGGGGCCTGGCACCAGGTCGGGCCTCTTGAAGGCCCGCTCCCCAGAAAACACAGCTGTCCTGAGAGGGGACCAAGCGTGATCCAACAGTCCTCTGCAGCCAGTAAGTCCAGGAGACTGTGTCCATCTCCCCTGATGTGGGGCCCACAGGGGTGGAGGCAAGGGCAGCGTGCAGGGAAGCTGGCTGCCCCGCCAAGCATGAAGGCAAAAACGCCCAGCGGGCAGGAGCCCCGTCGGTCCCTGGGAAGTCATTTGACTTTCTAAGTAACCTCTCCAAAGCAAGAGGCGCTGCAATCGCTTATCATAACTAAATGGGATCCAACGCTAAGTCGGAGGCCTTAGTGGATAACCCGGGGCCTTCGCTGGTGAAGAGTGGAATCAAGAACCTCAAGGGAAGAAGCCCCAGCATTGGGGAAGCAATCTGCTAGCCGCGGCCCCATTGCCTGGAGCCACGAGGAAAGGCCCTGCCCCGTGTCTTCGGGAGGAGCACACCCCATACGTCTCAGGGCTGCCACTGATCTGACGGTGCCACGCCGAGATCGATGGCTCCTCTCGGAGAAACTAAAGCCGCGCTTTCAAAGCTTCTATTTATCTGTCACCTTCACAGTATACTCCCATCGCCCGCAAGATCCAGCGTCACCGTCTCCAAGGCTGACGTGGGGAGCGCGGCTGGGAGGAGCACTGAAGCCAGGCTCCCCTGCCCGGCGGCCACCCAGGAAACACTCCACGGGGCGCACTTCACGTCCCAGACCACAGAAACTGACTGAAGTCAGGCTGGCCACCACTGGGCCGACACCATGAAGTTCAAGAAACTGGGAAACTAGCTTCACCAGCCAGGCTGTGGCTGCAGGCTCGGGTTTACAGAAACAATTAGAAACAGCCGCCCTCCTCAAACACCGCAGCTGGCGCCTATAACCAAGACAAACAAACTTCGCCTGTCTCTCCTGTTTCCCTCTTTTTTTGTTCAATTTCAGAATGCTCAGTGTACCAACAAGGCTGGGGAGCATTTCACTCTTGACTGGGTGCGGTAAGATTGCTAATCAGGATTACTTGATTCAGTCAACACCGACTTCAATAAAAAAAAAAGACCCCCCCCCCAAATTATCATAAATATAGAGAAAGAGCGGGCAACGGTGACAGGTGATTAAAATCTCATTCACTTGGAATCAGTCTGATTCGTGAAGGCAGGGGCGGTCAGCCCAGTTCCGCGTGCAGTCATCTTTGCGGGGCTCTTGCGAGGACTGGCACGCACCGGACCATGAGGGCCCCACAAACCAGAAACGTGGGGCCCCGGGAACAGGCTGGGAGGCAGGACCGCTGTGAGCCACGCGGAGTGGGGTTGCAGGGGTTTCAGGGGGCTGCTCGAGCCAGGAGGGGTGCCCAGAGGGGCACACGGAGAGTCTGGCTCTCAGCAGGAGCGCTGGAAACTCAAGACTGACAGTGAGCATTCAGAAACATTTCCAGGACTGAAACCAGCCTGCTCAGCATTAGAGACAGCATTCGACTGAGCCAAAGTTATTCCTTCACACATGAGAAGGAAGGTGGATCTTGAAACCCTCGAAAGCCACTGAGGGTGGCATGGATCCTTTTCCAGGCCCCTTGGTCTCTGCAGGCTGAATCCCAACAGAGCTGGGGGTTCGTGGTGAGTCATTTTTAAAGACCGCCCCCCAGGGCCCCTAGATTTCTGTGCACTTCCTCAGCCCCGCGGGGTCCCACTGTGTCCATCAGCAGCGTCACAGCCAGCAGGGAGAGGGCGAGGGTGTGGACGCAGCCTGAAGGGCACCTGGGCACCCCATCCCACCCGTGCCCTGCCAGCGCCAGCCACGGGGCCTCAGCCTGGGCATGGTGCCCCCAGCACGCTCCACCCAGTGGGCTGGCACCTGCCTCTCCAACCTGTCCCCTCCCCCACCTTCCTTCTCACAGCTTCCTGGCTCAAGGGAGGACCATCTCGAGATGGAGACACAGCCCCCTGCCATGACCTCACTCACCAGACTCGAAGCGAAACTTACAGACCCCAACTCAATCTGAGTCTCAGAGAAGCAGTGAAGAATGCTTCATGCTAAGTATATCCCACGCACTATTTGGGATATACCTTTCCTAAAACGTTTCCATGCTTCTGTGAAATCCAGATTGAACTGATGGTCCTGTGCATTGTGAGGGCCACCTGAGCCCTCCCTGAGCTGGCCCCCTCCCAGCCCTGAGCCGAGGGCACCTCCTCTGTCCCCTCAAGTCATCTTCACCCACAGGACCTGAGAGGCCTTCCCGCCCTGCAAGCAGAGACACCACTTACTCCTGGTCTGGCCCAGGGGCTCAGGGCAGCCCCACCCCACCCCCTGGGGACCAGGGCCAGCTCCTGCCTGAACAAGGAGGCCTCCTTCTCTGGCATTAGCCGTCCTTAGTGCCCTGGAGGCTGGTGTCTGGTGAGTGACAGCTGTTACTTGTACACAGTAGGTGCTCAGTAAACACCAGCTCCTCTAAATGGGCCCCTGGATGTGCACAGGGTCCCGGGGGCACCTCTTCCTGGCTGTGCTCCCTTCCAGAAGCCCTCCTCTCCTGGGGACTGTTGAAAGACACTGATTTGCAGACTACTAAGTGGCAGGCTTCTGAAAGAGATGGGAATACCAGACCACCTGACCTGCCTCTTGAGAAACCTATATGCAGGTCAGGAAGCAACAGTTAGAACTGGACATGGAACAACAGACTGGTTCCAAATAGGAAAAGGTGTACGTCAAGGCTGTATATTGTCACTCTGCTTATTTAACTTATGTGCAGAGTACCTCATGAGAAACGCTGGGCTGGAAGAAGCACAAGCTGGAGTCAAGACTGCCGGGAGAAATATCAATAACCTCAGATATGCAGATAACACCATCCCTTATGGCAGAAAGTGAAGAACTAAAGAGCCTCTTGATGAAAGTGAAAGAAGAGAGTGGAAAAGTTGGCTTAAAGCTCAACATTCAGAAAACTAAGATCATGTCATCTGGTCCCATCACTTCATGGGAAATAGATGGGGAAACAGTGGAAACAGTGTCAGACTTTATTTTCTGGGGCTCCAAAATCACTGCAGATGGTGATTGCTGCCATGAAATTAAAAGACGCTTACTCCTTGGAAGGAAAGTTATGACCAACCTAGACAGCATATTCAAAAGCAGAGACGTTACTTTGCCAACAAAGGTCTGTCTAGTCAAGGCTATGGTTTTTCCTGTGGTCATGTATGGATGTGAGAGTTGGACTGTGAAGAAAGCTGAGTGCCGAAGAATTGATGCTTTTGAACTGTGGTGTTAGAGAAGACTCTTGAGAGTCCCTTGGACTGCAAGGAGATCCAGTCCTGGGTGTTCAGTGGAAGGACTGATGCTGAAGCTCAAACTCCAATATTTCAGCCACCTCATGCGAAGAGATGACTCATTGGAAAAGACTCTGATGCTGGGAGGGATTGAGGGCAGGAGGAGAAGGGGACGACAGAGGATGAGATGGCTGGATGGCATCACCGACTCGACGGACATGAGTTTGAGTGAACGCCGGGAGTTGGTGATGGACAGGGAGGCCTGGTGTGCTGCGATTCATGGGGTCGCAAAGAGTCGGACACGACTGAGCGACTGAACTGAACTGAGGTGGCAGGCTGACCACTGGCGGGGGTTGGAGTTCACTGTCCAAGTCCCACCCGCTCCTTAATCGCTGGCTCCTTCGCTCCTGTTGGGAAGGGGGTAGTCTCGGAAGCTGTGAACAAGGTGAGCCATCCCACAGGTGCCAAACAAGCCCACGTGTGGCCACAGCCCAGCTCCACGCTCACACCTTCACTGCCCCTTCTGCGGCCCGGCCGGAGGCCAGCAGGACACATGTGGGGCCTGTGGAGCCAGACTGGCCCTCACAGAAGCCCAAGTTTATTCCCGAGCGTGAGGCTGGTCCTCCGGGAGGATCAGGATCTGGTCTGGATCAGGAGCAATCTAACAGAGCCTGGGGCTGCAGGTGTCAGCACCGTCCTCCACCAGAGCCGGCTGGAAGTGGCCTTGAAACCTCACGGGCTCTGGGCTTCCTCCCTCAAGGGGTCCGGGAGGGTCCCAAGCTCACCGCCTCAGCACCCAAGGCGGGGGCAGGGTGCCTCCAACAGGCAATCCCAGACCCTCTCAGCTGTCAGAGCGAGTGATGGGTCCCACCCCACCTGGCTCAGGGTGGCACGCAGGGCCCAGCACCACCGCCCGGGTGCAGCTGGGCACGTCTGTCTGGCCTTCAAACTCCCACCAGTTGGGACCACCCCATGGGCACAGCAGGGGCCCAGGCTGTGGGGCTCCAGCCCCGAGGGCTGACTCAGAACTGAGCACACGCGGACCTGCACAGGGAGCAGCAGACACATGCACCCCTGCCAGGCTGGGGGAGGCAGGCCGACACCCCTGGGCCGGAGCTACTCGCGGCCTGCCGCTGCACTCTGCACAGGCAGGTCTAGGACACGGTCCCAACCTCAGCCCACGGCTCCGGCGTGTGGGCCATTGGTGCAGACGAGCCCAGGGGTGGACCTGCACTCGCCAAGGAGCGCTGCCTCCGGGAAGCTCCGACAGACACCTGTCCAGCCAGAACACAGCCCCGGCCACGCCAGCCCCTCCGACACTAAGCATCCCAGTTACACCAACCACCCCGGTTACACCTGCCATACCTCCCATTCCGGCCACACCAGTTACACCAATCACCCCAGTTACACCTGCCACACCCACCTCACATTACACCTACCACGCCCACCACCCCAGTTACACCTGCCACACCCACCTCACATTACACCTGCCACGCCCACCACCCCAGTTACACCTGCCACACCCACCTCACATTACACCTGCCACGCCCACCACCCCAGTTACACCTGCCACACCCACCACCCCAGCCCCTCGTACACAACCACCCCAGCCCCTGCCACCCCATAACCTCAGGCAAAGCCAAGAGAGCTCCTAGCCTCCCAGATGGTTTACCCACGTGGTTGGATACATGTGTGTGCTTAGTCGCTCAAGCCTGTCCGACTCTTTGCGACCCCATGGACTGTAGCCTGTCAGGCGCCTCTGTCCATGGGATTTTCCAGCCGAGAATACTGGAGTGGGTTGCCATTTCCTTCTCCAGGTTTGACGCTTGAGAAGAGCTCTAAGCCGGGGCCCACCCAACCCATCACCAGCTCCAGACAGGAAGCTGGGAGACCAGCAACTGCAAGGAGGAGCACGGGGGGTCCCTTGGAGCTGGATGGGCATCTGGGAGGAGGCAGCAGGCGCTCAGACTCACAGCACCTCTGCACCTGGGAACCTGGAGTCCACCCGCGTCAGCAAGACCTCAGGTTCTGAGGCTGCAGAGAGGCCCCCAGTATGAGCAGAGGTGAGGTGGTTTCCATGGCAGCGTCCAGATGAGGCCCCTAGGGCCTCGGGAAAGGGGTCCCTGAGAACAGAGAGACCCCGGGGACACAGCAGTGGGCGGTGGTAAGAAACGTGAGCCAGACTTCCGTGCTGTGTCGCAGCCCGCAGGACGCCCGGCCTGGTGGTGCAGCCGCTCCCCTGCCGCCCGAGAGCCCTGCAGCATCCATGTGTCCGCCTGCACTTGTCAACGAAGGACCGGCCGGAGCCCCCCACGTGCCTGGGCAAGGACCACACCTGCGGTCCCTGGGAGAAGAAAGACCACCCGCCCCTGGCCTGCAGGGTGGCCTGGGTGTGCCGGTCCCTGCACGGGGGCTGGCCACAGCTCAGGTCCAGCAAAGACCCTCTCCCTCCCCCCACTGCCCACCCCCGTGCCAGCCATCCTGGGCTCATCCCACAGCCACTGGGCACTGCCCTCAGGACGCCTGTGTCCTTCCCAGGCTCAGCTCTCACCAGCCCCCGCCCAGACGACAACTCCTGAGCGATTTCCAGGGAAACACTCCATCCTCACATCTTTCAACCTTAACAGGTGGAGCATGATGAAAAACCATCCTTTCCCTAAACAATGTTACTTTCTCTTACGTGGGCTCAGGGGACAATTTTGATAAAATATATGATTCAAAACACTTTAACGTAGCACACATTATTTCCTGTGTGCTCACTGGCACGCCATCCACAACTGTGTCTCAGAACCATACAAACTGTAAAGAGACCAGAACGACAAACGGCCTTCGGGAGAAGGACCTCTCCTCCACCCTCTGGTATGTTTTCCATCCAGGGCGGCTTGGAGACGACGCTTTCCCAGGGACCCCTCCAGGAAACGGAAAGCGTTTCACTCTAAAGTGAAACTCTGTGTGTGTGTGTTTTTTAAGTTGGTGGGAGAAAGAGGGAAACGATTAAACAAGCAGGTAGGCGATGGGCCATCGGGGGCGGCCAAAGGGCTATCTTCGCCCGCTGTCGGCCGAGGGGAACGATGGCCCGTGGCTGGTGGGCCAGGGGCTCCTCCACGCCGGGTTCTGGCCTCTGCACAAGCACTTAGAGACCCCTGAGCTGAGGGAGGGGAGGGCGCAGAGCTCTCCCGGGCGCAGCCTGGGGAGGCGGGGAACTCGGGGGGCAGAACCAGACCGGACCCACTGAACAGCCTTCTGGATCCCATCAGACTGACAGGGGATGAAGACACAGGCTCACGGAAGTGACCAGTTGGCATCTGATAACTCAATTATCCCAACTCGATCCTTTCAAAGCTCCCGGAACCTCTGACCTGTCCCACACAACAAGGCCTCTTTGTGTCTCTGCTTCAGATGGACACAAAGCCGCTCTGCTGCACGCAGTAACTCAGGAACCTCGAGTCCACTACATTTCTGAAACAGATCATCTCTGCCCCCCAACCCTCCAGAAGACAGTACCTACAAAGGGTGAGGACACAGACAGTTTCCTAAGACTTGCCATTCTTTGCAAGAGCAGAAGAGCAGAAACAAGGCGATTTAAAGCTGACTCCTTGGTTATTAAGAAGCACAGAACCTGAGTGGAGGCCCTCACAATCCCCACCACCACCCCGCCAGTCACCCCCTCCCCCACCACAGGGGTCCGCCTGTCACTTTACAAGTGACCGACTACACATGGAGGATCGCGTCAAGCCTGAAAACAGCATCACGGTTTAAATCTACATAAAACCTCAAGACTTCATCGAAAATAAAAAATAACCAACAACGACGATCAAAGATGTCACGCCCGCCATTGGGTGATGAATGTGAACTTTCCTACCCATCGAGGTTCGTGCTGTGAGGGTTTCATTTAAAGACATGCTTTTTGTTGTTGTGTTTGTTCTGCACTTGTTTGTTTTGCCAGATCTGGTGAGGAAATGATTCAAGGGAAAGCCAGACCCGGCCCGGCCAACTCTGCTGCAATATTTGCGTTTTTTTACTGAAGACATCCGTGGTGTTATAACTTCACACCTCTGCATTTCACCATAGACCTAATCAGACTGAAATCCTTTGCGCACTTCTCACTGATAAAGGGAATGAGAGGTCCCACGTGGAAGCAGAAACCCTCCAGTGTCAATGCAGAACTTGTGTCGCACACAAGCTGATGCTAGACTGCGTTTAAATTTTTCACAGGTGAAGAAAACGGAACCAAACTTATAACTGCTCTTACAAGTGATGTTTCTAAGTCCAGTATCCTGATAACTTACAAGCAATTCGCCAAGCCCCATGGGCACCTCTTTTCCTAGAAGAGAGGGTCTTCCATGTCCCTCTGCGAAGGAGGACATGGCAACCCACTCCAGTATTCTCACCTGGAAGATCCCAAGGACAGAGGAGCCCGGCGAGTCACAGTCCAGTGGGTCACAAAGAGCTGGACATGACTGCGTGACTAACACGCACACACACGTCCCTCTGGCTGCATGTCCGACCCTCTGTGACCCCATGGACTCTAGCCCACCAGGCTCCGCTGTCCATAAGATGCTCCAGGCAAGAACACTGGAGTGGGGTGCCATTTCCCCCTCCAGGGGGTCCTCCTGACCCTGGGATTGAACACGCATCTCCTGCATTGGCGGGTGGATTGTTTACCGCTATCACCAGCTGGGGAGCCCCCCATCTGGCAGCACCCACCTCTAGAGAGCACCGCTGCTGACATCCCACCCCGTGAGGGGATCTCCATCAGACCCACTTCTGCGCCCCAGCCCCGAACACCCACCACTCCAGCACACAGCAGGACACAAACGCCCAGGGCGTCCACACAGCAGACCCGACCAGCACGGTGCACACCTGGCTTTGCCACACGTACCATCCACCGGCCCCTGCCCCTGCCACACAGACCTGGGAGGGGGGTCCCCTCCATGCACGCCCATCACACGCAGCCCTCACCCCCACACACCCCACTCTGGGATCTGCTGAGAAAGGGCTCCCCTAGATCAGTCCAGAAGCCCAGCTCAGAGTCCCTGGGGCCGTGTGACACGGGCCCACACAAACTTTCGGGGATGTGCAGGGGTAGGAATGAATGAAGGGCCCCCTTGGCCTGGGCTCAAGTCCCTGTTGTGCCCCTTCCCAGATCAGTGACATGAGACGACCTCTTGACGTCCCCAAACCTGATGAAATGACAATATTACAACAGGATCAGGGCCATGGAGGTGTAACTGGTGAAGAGCCCTGACTTCACACTCAGCAAACACGAGTGGCTACAATCACACTCAGCAAACACGAGTGGCTACGATCACACTCAGCAAACACGAGTGGCTATGATCACACTCAGCAAACATGAGTGGCTATGATCACACTTAGTAAACATGAGTGGCAGCGTGGGTCGGGTGGGGAGGAGACAGCCTCGCCCCTCCTGTGGGCACCCTTAGAGTCAACCGGGCCTCAGGAAGGGCCGCGGGGAGTCAGGCCCAGGCTGTGCGAGACGCACCCAGCCCGGAAAGAGACCAGTCCTCAGACCAGGACTGCCTCTGACGCCCAACTCCAGCTCCCCCAGCCAGGGGCACCCACGACTGGTCACAGCAGACTGACCCGGACGGTGCAACCCGGCGGACCTGCACCCTGGGTCTGAGGCTGCCCATCGACAGTCGGGAAGGAGCCCTTCTGCTCCCGGGACCCCTCTTGGGAAAACTGGGCGGCAAAGCACAGACATATGCTGCTGTTGTTTAGTCGTTAAGTCTCGTCCGCCTCTTTGCAAGCCCTCTTTGCAGCACGCCAGGCTTCCCTGTCCTTCACTACTATCTCCTGGAGCTTGCTCAGACTCATGTCCATTGAGTCAGTGATGGCATCCAACCATCTCATCCTCTGTTGCCTGCTTCTTCTCCTGTATGTATTTTAAGTCGGGAGGGTGAAATGTCCCACCTTGAGGCAGGTTGAGGTGAGGTAAGTCAGCACAAACTCGACGGCTGGCTGGCAGGCCTCGGGCCGGACCATGAAAGGACCCACAGCAGCTTAGGGAGACTTAGCAGGAGTGTCGGTTTACAGGGCAGCCGTGCTGTCAGGAGGCCGGGCTGGGGCTCGGGGGCCCCGCTCAGAAGCGGGAGGCACGAAAGCCCGGGAATGCATTTCTGTCCCAGCCCAGCCAGTGCACTCAGCTGCCAGGCGGCCTTACCTTTCTGGGGGGCCACGGGCTGCCCCCCAGGGGCCCCATCACCCAGGAATGGCCCCCAAGCCCAGGCTGGGGCCATGGAACTGCAGGAAAGGTGGCTCTGGTCCACAGCCGTGGGCCCCTGGGAGGCAGCGGGGGACCTGGGCCCCAGGGTTTCAGAAAGCAGGAGTGGGGAGGCCATGCCTCGGGGCCCAAGGGCCAGGCCATCTGATGGAGGTGCCCAGGCAGGGGGGCAGAGAAGAGTGGTGGGAGAGATGAGCAGGACTCCACCCGGAGGGCCACCAGAGGGAGGGGACAGGCAGACATGGCGACCCTTGGAGGCATCCGAGCAGGAGGTTTCAGGGTCAGGCAGGCTCTGGCTGGACCCCTGGGATGGGCCAGGAGCTGGGGAGGCACCCACGAGAGGCTCGGCCAAAGTCAGCCCCCGGGGGGGAGCGTGCACACATGGGCTGGTCATCCACAGCGGTGCAGGGCACCCCCATTACAGGGGGCTGGGGCTCACGGGTCAGATGGATCAGGACTGGCAGCTTCAGGGAGGGCGGCCCCCAACGCAGGCTCGGTGGTCCCAGCTCCCGGTCCTCAGTCCCTCCAGCTGCAGGGCCCGTCACTAGGGGAGCCTGGCCCCCCACCCAAGGCACCCGAGCTTCCGGGGACCTCCGGCCACTCACCGCAGACTTGCATTTACAGCCACGGAAGCGTGGCTGTATCCAGGGGAGGCGTGTCTCCTTGGATGCTGAGTGATTTTAGACCATCTTCCCGCCGGGAAAACCCCGGCTGGGTGGCCGGCCCAGGACTCTCTCCGCTCTGCCTGTTTCCACCCCAGATGCGTTCACAGGAATAGCCCCCCTCCCCCCAAATCACAAAAACAGAGAAGCCATCTAACCCCGACGCTGGGGGAGGGGGGTGGCTTTTCGGTTCATTCCAAGCAAAAGAAAAACAAATCTAAGTGTCACCACGGCCACTTTCCCAGGGCTCCCAGCCACTGTGTGCCTGAAAGGCAGCCCCCAGGACAACAACGGGCACCCCCGAGCTCCGGACCTGCCCTGTGAAACTGACCTGTGAAGCGGGTAATTCAGGCCCCCCCGGGGTGGGGGTGCGGGGGGGACAGGGGGGTCTGTCTCTTCCAGTTGGGGAGTGTTCTAGAGACAGGATCTCTGCTCGCGAAAGCATGCAACCATAACATTTATTTCTTCCATATAACGCTTCCTGTTTGCAAATCTGGTGACCGCATTTGAATCCATCATCGACAAGATCTTATTTTTAAATGAACCCAACAGAAACTTGCATTACATATTTACAAAGGATTTTAAAAGACCAACATACCTATTCCTCCCATGCACGCGGAACCGGGAGGGGGCGGGGCGGGGGGTGAGGGGAGGCCCGTTTTTTGTGCAGAATGCTTGGGTAACAGGCATCTGCTTGGAAGCTGGTCACCTGGGTCGGCCTCTGACGCTAACCACACAGCAACGTGAGTTCAGCGGACCTCAGAGCAAGATATGTTCTAATCTAGGGTGCTTTCTTATTTATCGCTTTCTAATGGGTGTTTTCCTCCAGGTTCTAAAAGAAAGGCTGTCGAGAAGACAGGTTTCGGTCCTCTGGCCTCCACTGCTCTGTCCTCCTGATGGGAAGTGACTGTAAGCTCCCCCGGCTGCACAAAAAGCCAACTATTTCTTCCACACAAACAAGGCCAGTCAGGGTGTCTGCACGCTGCCAGGAGGCTCTTCATTACAGCGTGCCGGCCCCGGCGTTCCCAGTTGGAGAAGATTCCAGCCACTTTCCACAGACAAATAAACAGAAATACTTACAGGGGGACAGCCTTGTAGAACCGATTCCTTAATCAACAGTTAAAGAAGCAAATTGGATTTGCCCTATCACACACACACACACACAAAAATGAATTCCAGATTGTCGTTTTTGTCTTAAGCACAAGAAGGTTGTCTTAGAGGCTTGGCTGGGTAATTTCATTTTAAAAGTATCTCTAAAATTTGACATCCCTGGGGATTTGCGGTTTTCTCCATCATTATATAACTGTAAACTTCTGGATGTTAGAGATTGGATAATTTCTTTCAGCTGGACCTGGCCTCCAGCGCCCTTGGCTGTTCAGGATGCGCGCCAATGGCTGGCCGGCGTTACCAGGCGGGCTTGGGAACAAGGCGAGTCCCCAGCAGGCACAGCCAAAGTTCTAGCGTGCGATCCGCTCCTGACTGACTTTCCTAAATACAGGTTCTCCTCGATCGGCTCTTAGTTAAAGGAATGGTTAGAAATTCTCTGGACCAGCTGCATCTATGCCAGCAAGCAAAAGACGACGGAAACACGCACGCAGCCTCTTTAAGGCTTTCGGGTTGGACCCTGCAGAGCACCTTTTCTGTGCTGGGTTCTGCGGGACCATATGTTCACACGGCATTATGGAGAGAAGCTGGCCTCCAGCACGTGACAGGCCTGGGCCAGCAGACCCAGCCGAAACTGTTCAATGCTCGTGAAACCCACGGCAAGCAAGGTGCAGCCTGCGACTCCAGGGGTGAAACACACGCCCGCCCGCCCGCCCACCCCACCCCACCCCACCCCCAGCCTTCCTGCCTGTGTGTGATTTCTGAGTTGATTAACGTTTCATTTCTAGCGTTATGCTATCATAGCCTTTATGTTTTAATCCATTTCTCACAGCGTGGGAAAAGAAAAATATCATTATTCTAGTAATCAAGTTATTCCTGTGAAATCCTAAATAAAATGAGAATTTTATTAAAGATATTTATCTTATACAACAAGAACAAAATCAATTTGCACTGCCGGTCCGGCATCCCGTTACAATAACATTAAAATATACTGTTTATCTGGGGCGGGGGAGCCGTGTCTCCTTTCAGAGTGGTCAATGAGGACAGGACCACAGTGCACTTCGTTCTCAACAGTGGCCTGGCAGCTGGACGTGGAGGAGAGCATTTTTATTGTTAATCAATGCCAATCAATTCTGAGCCTTGATGTTAAATAGGGATCAATACCACTGGCTGCAGATGAGATCTGATTTCAATTGGTGAGCAAACCTGCAGAAGTTTTTAATCATCAGGTAAATCAAGACCTGGAACATAAGTCAGATGAATTAATACAGGCCGTGCAGGACCTCTCTTGCCACTGATCCAGCACAAGGAAATTTCTGTCATATTTCATTATCACTCTTAGGGCAAGCTGAAGGCAGCGTTTGGGGAGCATTTTCTGAGTGGGAGCTGGAGCGCCCCTCGTGCGGCTCACCGTGCCCCCTGCAACTGCAGGCAGCTGGCCCACTGAGTATAGTTATACGTATGCCCCATGAATCTCATTTTATGCGATTAAGATCCATAAAAATTCAATAGCTTTTCTTCTGCAATTCACATTTTACCTGGTGAAATATCATAAGAATTTCATTATCTTTGCAGCTGTTGCCTAGGATCAGGCAAAGGTTATTATCCCCTTCGAAAACACTATAGAATATGTACGAAAATGTCAGGAGAACTGGGCATTTAAAGCTTGATTTTTTAAAAGAAAAACACTGTCTGAAGTTTAGAATAAACTGTACTTGACATTTATGGACCATGATGCATTTCTCGGTAAACTGATTTTGCAAGGAAATTCTTTGAATTCGACTCTCTGGCTGGATTGTAAAAGGAAAAGGAAAAATGGGGAGGGGGGTGTTGGGGGTGGGAGCAGGGGGGTGGAAGTAAAGGTGAGAGAGGCGGGGGGAGGCCACAACGCAATTCAAAGCTGAAGGCCACCCCCCCCCGCCCCCTCCCCCCACCCATCCACGTCAGACCATGCCGGGTTTCGTAACCTTTCAGATAACCATCCCAGGGAAGATAACTCGGAAGAACCCCAACCGATTGCCAGGGCCTAATCCTATGGATCACTCAGGCCCGTTTAAAGCATTTGAAGAAAAATGGCCAGTGCAAAGAAGGTGATTGATCAGAAAGCTCTGTAAATCACGCGGATTCGGTACAGTCCTCGGCCTCCACTGCTCGGGTTCCATCTAGGATGATAAATTAGCATTAGATGGGACCTAATGAGTTTACTAAACATTTGGGATTTGTGCTAATAAACTGGCTGGCTGTGAACTCGAAGAAGCAATGAGCAATCCCGGGGCTCCCTCTTATCTCTGTACATGACAGTTAAACCACGCTTCCAATCTGCGATCAATTCATCATCCGACACCATTGTACATTCTTCACAAAAAGATAATTACTGCTTCCCTGGATCAGAACACTCATATTTCCTTGGAATTGCAGGTCTTGATAGCAGGCACTGTCACCACCTCCTCCGAGCCCCACTATACAGCTCTATTTATGATCATTATTTTCGCCTAAACAAGCCTTTTTCCTCAACTTGATAACGAAACCTGCTATGATGAGAAGGGAACAGTTAAGGCATTGTTTCCTCTGTGGAGCGCTTCTGCGTTTAGTGGAGGCCGCTGACAAATATTTTATTCAGGGCATTAGTAAAAGTTTCCACTCGTTAGAAGATATCGCTTCCATTTCCTTCAGAAAAAAAAAAAATCCTGTTCCCTGGCTCTGATTTGTTCAAACACAGAAAAGGAGCGCCAGTGAAGCAAGTGGTGTAACAGAGAATAAATCAAAACGTGATTAAAAAGGCCGGGGCGGTTTTCAAATCACACGGCCCTGGCGTTGCTGCCTCCAGGTCTGCAAGACCCTCCGTCCCCGCCCCGCGCGGGGCTGCCCAGCAGACTGGTCAACTCTGTTTGACCCCTAGCACACGCAATAAATTACAATAACACACAACTCTGAAACAATGTAAATTAGTTACTGCTCACAGTCTAATAAATGGGAACAAATGTGTTTGGGGCTGGAGTAGGGTTCTGGATGCTCTAATTGCTGGGAATAATTATAATGGGTCTTAGGAAACACGGGCAGCAGTCACTTGTCATGACAAATGCCCCTGGCCCCGCAAATGTGTTTCTGACCACAGGACTTGTAAGAGCCAATTTTTTTTTTTTCCCTTCAACTTAAAATACACTTAGAGACCTTGCCTTATTCACGATCTTGTGCGCAGGTCCTTTTAAAATTATAAAGCCAATCTCTCGTGTCATACTTACTATTCAGAACCAGGGCAAGTTTATTTTTACTGTAAAGCTTTTCTTAGATTGTCACTGGCCTGCCACCGGCTCCATGAGAGCGGCGAGTCCAGCACAAAAGCTTGGGTGACCAGCAGAAGACGCGGAGAATCGGTCATTCGCCGGGGCAGCGGGAAACAGACAACAGGGCCTCTTTCTGAGCCACACCTCTGGATGGGAGACCTCGCCGTTTATTAACTTGCATAACTCATTTATTTGTTCAAAGGAATGATCTTTGGGGAAAGGGCTGTTATATTTAGAAGCCGCTTGTCAAATTTAATAAATGATAGTTATTGCCATTTTTCTCCCCTGAAAGCACTTCCCCAGATCCTTCCCACCTTTCCCTGGGGCCCCCGCTGGCCAAGGACCAACGGGCAGCCGTGCCTCAGTAACTGATGGCTGCTGCCCGGTGGCTGGACCGGTCCGCGACCTCAGACGGCGGGGATGAGCTGCACGTCTGACCCAATCCCCCACTTATTTCCTGACCCAATCTTCCTCATGTCAGAGGACGAATCGCTTCATTAAGAAAATGGAAATGGACGGGGAGCTCCCTTTGGCAGCATTTCCAATCACCAAATCCCAGGAAGGAGACACGGGGAGGCTGCCGGGACCACCCCATCCCCGCGCTCTGATCTGATTTACAAACCCTTCCTAATGCGAAACAAATGCTGTGGGTGTGAACTCATACTTAACCATAAAAACCCTTGCATTACTCTGTCTCGTATTAAATACCACATATAACTCTCAGCAGGTTTTATGTTGGGTTTTACTGTCAGCAATGGCTAAAGCTGGCCTAACATTTTGTTTGGCAATTAGGAAAATTTGTAGTTTAATTTATTAAACCAAAAAAGCCAACAACTACACTCAGGGCTGAATTCATTCTGCTTTTTATGCCACAGTGTAGCACATTTGCCTTCCCAATAATTTAATCATTCTCCTTTTATGGCCTGTGTCATTTAAATATTCCAAAAAAATATTATTTAGGGGGAAAAACAACTTTGAAAATAAGCACAGTTGAGTCATGTCATGTCAGTAAATTCTTGGTGAAAAGCTGAAATGCTGTCATTTCTTTGGAAAAAGGAGTCAACTATTTCATTTAAACACAGGGCAGGACATGCAAACTTCCAAAATGACAAGAGCCCCACGAACAACATCCAAACGCCAAAACACCATGCACTGCCATAGGCTCAGGAGTCCATCCCCAACACGCCAAGACGGCAAGTGGAAGGCAAAATAATGTCCAGAAGCCTTTAAGAAGAAGAAAAAAGGGAAATGCAGAGAGTCTTGCAGTGGCTGTGGGGCCACAGAAACAAACGGAGGAACCTTAAATGTACATTCCTAAGTGAGAGAAGGCAGGCCGAAAAGGCAGCACGCTTGTAGGATTCCAACCTACAGTTGGAAAGCATGACTTTCTGGAAAAGGTAGAACTATGGAGACAGTAAAAAGATCAGAGGTTGCTGGGAGGGGAGGGGAGGGCGGGACAAAGAGCCAGCATGGAGGATCTTTAGGGCAGGGAAAGAAATGATTCTGCAGGACACTACAACAGCAGATACATGCGTCTGTCAAAAGTCATAGGATATACAACACCCGGAGTAAACCCTAATGTAAACTATGGACTTAGTCACAACGTATCCACATTGGCTCACCCACCGTGGCCATGCACCTAAGGCAAGATGGCACCAAGAGGGAAAGGGGGTGTTAATACGGGGGTCTAATTTCTGCCCATGTTTCTGCAAATCTAAAGCTGCTCTAAAAAATAAAGTCTATTAAGTTCTTCTAAAAATACTGTCAAAGCACTTGGGAATCTACAATCAAGTGCAGAGAAAGAGAAGTTAGCTTGGCATGGACCATCCCTGGGGCAGGTGTGGCTTCAGTGTCCTACCCAATGGCCACCCGCCTCCTGGCACCAGCCTGTGTCTCCGGCTTTCTGCCTGGCCACGGGAGGCCATTCTGTGGAGCTGGACATGCAGTTCTAAGCTGTGACACCTTGGAAGGCACATCTGCATGAACCTGGCAGAACAGCACGCGGGCACCTATCAACCACGGCCCCTGACGTTGAGAATCTTGGAAAACTTTGGGGACCCTTAAAGAGGAACCCCCACTCCTCAATAGGATTGCACCCCCGACCCCTTCCCTGGGTCAAGGGGTTTTTTTGGGATGCTATTGAAAATAAAAGGGGGTGCCCTCCCCCCACCCGGGGTCTTTTCTGCACAGGCCCTGTTTCAGCCCAGAGTTGGGGTGGCCTGCCGCCCACCCTGCCCATCATCGAATCCCACACGTGCAGTGCGCAGACGTCAGTCACCCTCAGGTGGCCCCTCCATGCCATCCAGACTGGTCATTTCTGCCAACGCTGTGTGCTCTCAGAGCCCTCAGCAAGGATGAGCTGGCAGAGGTTCTGTGCCACTGTTGAGACCCTGTCCCCGCATGGCAGGCTTGGACGGTCCAGGTCGGTTTCCCTCCCCCCGCTTGGGGAATCCGTCATCACAAGGGCAAACGTTTTTCAGGCCCTTAATCACTGCCCAAGTTTTTGTCTGGCTGCTTTAACATGGCACCCTGCCCTCAGCTGCTTTCTGCTCAGAGCGAAGCAACGGGCAGAAAACCCAGGCGACGAGGGAGGAGGCGGGGCGGGGCGGGGCGGGGCGAGGCGGGGGCGCGGCCGCGGCCTCGGGCAGCGCGGGCCCCTCCCCAGATGTGCGAGCCGCTCGGCCCGCGCACGGCAGAGACTGTCTGGAGCCGACTCCTTCCGCCAGCGGGGCCTGGGCTCCGGGTCCTACACCACCACCCCTGGAGCCCCTGCCTTTCCGCACATGTTAAACTCATTTCCTCGTGAATTACTGGGGAAGCCAGGCGGACCCCCCCCCCCGCCGCCCTCCGCTGTTCTGAGGGTGCCGGCCATCCACTCTGGCACCACGGCCCCGCGTGCATTTTGAGCATCTTCTAGCCGAGCAACTTCCAGTGAAGGCATTACAGAGGGATATTTTTCATTTGTTTTTGTTTTTAAAGGGAAAGGGAAATGAGTGATTCAGAAACAAGCAAAATATGAAAGAGCTGCCCTATTACCTGCTCCCCCCGCCCCTGCATCCAGGCCTCTGCACCGAATTGTTTGCAAACCCACTCCATGTATTCGGCTGACAGATCCTACTGACTTCTCTGAATCAACAGTTCTGCAAACAGTTTTCTCCGGCTTCTACAATCTAATGAACGCTAGTTACCCCCAAGTCTGAGGAGCTTATAAAATACAACCGAGAAAACCCATAACACATAAAATTCCTCTGCTTATTTTTCTAAATTATAGCCATATTTTTATTTGAAAGCATTAATAATACCAGCATAATGTCTCATTATATAGAGTTTTGACCACAAACATTTTTGGGAGATTTGCTCTGAAGATAAACAAACAAGAGGCACTTGTGTGCCGGCGCAGTGACGGAGTGAATGGTTTTCATTTTCTCCGAGTGTAAGCTCCAGAAGCTTTGCCAAGTACAGGTTAAGCTCCTTGAGTTTTCACTTCCTGTACCCCGACTTGTCAATCACTTCCTGTCTGCAAGGACAATTTCCATCATTAGAACTGGGGATTTTTATCTCCTGCAACGTGCCTCCCATTGCCACTGTGAGTTTGAATTCTGATCAATTATTCACCACCTTTGAAAGGTAACCGAAAGTCACCTCATCCACGGGCACCACCTCTCTTCGGCCAGGGTCCCCGTCCTCCCTGGGGCGCCCCTAAATGCTCTGACAAGGCCAGCCTCTCCCGCTTTCTTCACAGCACGAGAAGGCCTCTGGCCAGCCCCAATTATCTTCTGGTGCACAGAGAGTAATTATTTGCTTCCTGTAAGCATGCGTAACAGAACCCGGAGTTTGGACGGCTTTCCATAAGGTAATCCAATTCATCCAAACCATCCTAACACAATTACAGGCACTGGCGATATCTTTGCTTTTCACCTGATAAGCCTGCCACAGAGGCGCGGGATGGCTTGCGTCAACATACCTCCTGGACTATAGCTTCTGACAGCCCTGGGCCAGCCCCTCCCCTCGCCCCTGTATCTTCCTACCGGCTCCGGCAGGCAGCTTCTCCCTGCACAGGCACACAAGCATCAGGGCTGTTTCAGAGTGTTGCGGAAGTCATGATGGGTGTGTGGCTGGTTTTAAAACCCGGCCTTCGGCGGGCCTGGCTGTGGAGTCCTCAGCCAAGCCAGGCGGCCATAAATCTCTGCAGGCCTCCTGGGCCTCGACCAGAGATGCAGGCGCTGGGCCTGGCGGTGGCTGCCCCAGCCGTGGCCGGTGAGTGCATGCTGGCATACGGTGGCGGGCAGCCTCAGACCTAGCGTGTGTGATGTCAACTCTCTAATCTCTGGGCTTCCAGGGAGAAAACATACAAAGTGGGGACTGTTCCCGGTGTCTCCCCGTTGCAATGAAAGCATGTCATTGTGGCTCAATAATGCGGCTCTTCCTTTTCTGTTTATTTTCAGAAGTTTATGGGGGAAAAAAAAATGTTTAAAGGCTGAATGAGCACGCTGAACTTTTTGCCTCTCTCCACTAGCGTGCCAGGGAATAAAACAGCCATTCACACCTGAGCACCGAGAAGCCAAATGGGGCCTGTGCCAGGCAAAGTCAGATTCTTTGTAGCCACGTCGGCTCATCCAAAGTGTTTTCACCTTGCCAAATTTCTAGCCAATATTTTTCCTTCGCTGAAGCTCCAATGTATTAAAACAGATCCTGGACCAAAGAGCGTCTCAAACACACAGCCAAGACCCAGAGAAGGACTCGAGGATCCCAAGCCTGCCGCCTGATAATTATATTCACATCCTTCAGAAAACCGAGAAGGAGAAATTAACACCAAACTATAGTGTTTTCATTGCCTTATGCAGATGAAATGACAAGTTGTCGTTTAAGAAGTTAATAAACAGTCTCCGTTTTGCAGGTTATCCAAATGCTACTGCCTAGAAAACCTTGGATCCCTAAATGATGTGTAATTAAAATTATTTTTAAAATCCTCCTTGACAGGCCGGGGCTTAGCCAAAATGTAAATGACATTAAAGAAGACAATGAATTTAATTTTATTTAATGTCCCTTTTTGCAGATCCTCATTTACATAGCATTTTTAACAAAAGCGTTGACCTTATAAATGCTGGCATTTGTACAGCTCCCTCGGAGTTGGATTTAATCACGCTCGTGCAAAGCCATGAGGGAGGGAGCCTTAAGTTCTCCGCTTGGAGATGGAGAAGGAATAAAAACATTGGGACTGGTCAAATGTTTATCCTCCCCGCTTCTGAAAACAGCCTGACAAGAAGATGTAAGGGGCTAGGGAATAGCCCGGTGCTGTTTGTAAGGCTTGGTAATAATCATACATAATCGTTTGGAAATATAGCTAATAAAAAATATAATGAGTGTTCAGCAAAATCGGCATTAGGCCCAAATTACATGATATTAATACTTGAACAGGTGCAGAAAGGCGCTTTAAATGAGGTAAATGAATAAAATGTCCCAGAGCACAACTGTGTGTGCTGACAAAAAGTCAATGCCATGAATAATTCAGCGAGGACCGCTGCCAGCAGAGGTCGGCTCTCTTTGACCTTTGTGACAGGAAGTGAAAGGAAACACTGTTGACTAAGAAAAAAGAGAGGGAGAGAGAGAGAAAGAAAGAAAACCTCCAGTCGGGTCTTCGGCTACCGTTCTGCCATCCCTTTAAAGGTGTAAACTTAAAACTTGTAAATGGATCAGAGGCAGGCTCTGGAGGGCTGCTGGACGGTGGGGGAAGTTGAACGCGCGGCCAGTTAGCGAGACCGACGAAAGACCATGTGAAATCGCAGACAATGAGAGGTTAAGTCAATAATATTTCTCTACAGCCCAGTGTCAATTATGTATAAAAAAATCTGAGGTCAGCTGAAAAGTATTTTCAGAGCCCACAGGGTTGAAATTTTGTAACAGCTGTTAAATATGACAAAACTCCCCCCACCCCCTTCAAACTAAAGCTATTCCAAACTCTGTATGAAAGAAAATGGGATAAACAGATGTCTGGCTTCCAGACAGGAAAGTAGGACAGACTTGGAATGATAAGTCTCGCAAACTCCATAGGCCCACGCCAGATTTACTGGGGAGGGGGCAGTGCCCGCCGCAGAGATGCCAGGAGCGGGGCGTCGGAGACGACACCATCTGGACCCGCCCCGCGCCCCTGCCGCCCCCGACCGGCCTCTCCACCTGGCAACAGCTGGACCAGCACCTCTGGTCCAGTGCAGTCCGGCCCAGGAGGGGAGGCAGCCGCATGGACCCTCCCCGGCGCTCGCAGAGGGTCCAGGAGACACCGGGGTGGCACGGGAGGAGGGCGAGAGGCAGAGCGTGGTTCTGGTTTAGCAGCTACACCAACATCCTGTAATCATTCACAGGCCTTGGAATGTACGGCTGAAACAGGAGAGATTTATCTGCTCATAGTTGGGATCTGCGGACAATGGGTGTTCCTAATGAAGACCATCTGCTTTTGTGTTTTCCCAGAAAACATTATTCCATGAGGAAAATGATACTCCCACCCTTTTCAGCAATACCCTAAAAAAAACTGTGTGTATAGTATACACACGGGTACATCCATAAATGCGGGTATGCGTGCATGGGTGTGCACACACACACACATATACACACGTGTGGGTGTGTGCATGGGTGTGCACACATGCATATACACGTGTGAGGCTGTGTACATGGATGTGCAAGTGTGCGCGCGCACACACACACGTGCCTTTCCCTCCCTGCATCTGGCTCTCTGCACCTCACCACCATCTACCACAGCTGCTGCTTCTGCAGCATCTCGTTTTGACTTTACAATGCTATGTTTCGCCTTTACTCTATCAGTTGTTACATTGTTTCAAACACACCCCCCCATATAACTGTATTTGTGAAGCTATAAAAAAAAGGCACTGTTTTACAAGGAAAAATACAGTTAACGTAAGTGAAACCTTCACCATAAATTATAAGGGTTTTGTAATGTAAAATATCCTCATTCCCACCCCACTCTTTTTTACAGAGAGGTCTTCCATGCTGCTCGTGAGGATTTAATGCTTCTAAAAGATAACTAAACCGAATTGTGTAATTAATTGACTTAAGGCATCAGAGTCTATAGAACGTGATTTCCCTGCCAGAGCACGAAGCCCATTCTCTGCCCTCGTAACACAGACAAGCAGTCTCAACGAGCCGGAAGAGGCTCGGTGTGGGTTAGAACGAATGTGGGCCCATTGATCTCAATTCAGGTT